>NC_091305.1:32717720-33017720 GCF_038502225.1 Cherax quadricarinatus
TCTTTTATTAGCTGGAGTGCTTTGATGGTGCAGTTCTCATTGTTTGTATCTGGTGGTAAGGTAGAGCTGGTTATAATGACAGAGTCTAGGAGCTTGTCTTGTTCAGTCATATCCCTTTGATACTGGAAGCATGCATTCCACTGGGATTCCATGTTTAACTTCCAATCTTGTGTAGCTTCTGACAGCTTGGAGGTGAGGGAATTTATTTGTTTAGTATGTTGTGTATAGTTGAGTGCAGGTTTGCATGTTCTTTAGACGAGTTTATTAATGATGTCAGTTTGTTTTCTAGTTCACTAATCTTTGAGTTTTGTGTTGTACGATGGCATTCTAAGTCATTAATCCATGTGTTTTGGGTATATACAGAGCACTCTAGGTCCCCAGTGAGTTTTTCATAGGTTTTGTTTTGCCGTCTTAGCATAATATTTTCCTGTAGAATTTTATCAATGGTGTCGGGTCGTTGTTGAGGACTGCATTCCTGGGCTGTATCTGTGGGTGTTGACGAGTTGTCATCAGTGTTGCCGTTTGGGGTGAAGAGATCTCGAGTGTTATCCGTAGTTGAAGAAAAGTCAGCTTGGGTGCGAGCCGTGGATGAGGATGAATACTGAGGGAATCTGGAGAAAGTTTTGGAGTCATCCACCATTGTTGTTGTGTTGGTCAGGGCGATGGTGAGGGGGGGTGGAAGATGCATTGGCATCCTTCAGGGTAGACATTATGGGTAACAGTTTCCTAGGAGGTTTGGTGTCTGTCTTGGTGTTGCTTCTTTTATTTTTGTGTCCAATGAGATCACTAGTGGAGCTGATGTCGATTTACTGTAGAGGTAACTGTTGCTTGGCTGGTATTACATCTGGCAGCAGGCTGGTGTTTGGTCGTAGTTGGTCAGCTTTCTACATCATCAGCAGCTTTATTTTGGTTGTTACTGGTTCCATGTAGGTCAGTGCAGCAGTACAAGCATTTAGGCCATAATAAGAGCTGTTGTAGGGGCAGGGAACTGCAAAGATGTGGGAGCAGCCGTTGTTGTTGTCACCTCACGAACAACCCTTCTGGCAATGTTTTAGACACACTGGAGTATATATGAAACTCTTTGAAGCATGGTGTATTATTACTGTAAGATGAGTGTCACTTCGCTGATGACAGTGCAGCATTTGAGTGACACTTGATGATTGTGCACTGCTCCAGGGAACCCTGGCTTTATTTGTTTTCACCATGACAAACATGTATGTCTGTCTGTCTAGCTCTGCTTATGTCTTTCTATCTGCCTGTGTGTGTGTGTGTGTGTGTGTGTGTGTGTGTGTGTGTGTGTGTGTGTGTGTGTGTGTGTCTGTCTGTCTGTCTGTCTGTCTGTCTGTCTGTCTGTCTGTCTGTCTGTCTGTCTGTCCATCTGTTTGTCTCAGAAAGTGGCTCGTAAACCAACAGGTATTACACACAATGCAGAGTTGTCACGTCTGATTCCTGATCAAGTGCAAATGCATATTACTTGCCAATCATTCTTATTATGCCTTATATCTACAAGCACTGTGTAGCACTTTGCCTGAATTTTTTGGGTTATCCTAGGTAATTTACACTATGTATAATTGTACTTATGTGTACCTGTGAGGGAGAGAGAGAGAGACAGTCAGACAGAGATATAGACAGACAAACAAAGACAGATACAGAGAGCAAGACAGCCAAAGTCAGCCAGACAGCCAGCCTGCCAAATATGTATTACACGTTCCAGATATTATCGCAGGATGACACTACCATTGGTATAAAAAATGAAAGGATGTTGCACAAATGTTGTGCATGGGTTATTATTGAGGTTTTTTTATATTTCCTCGACCACTTGTGGCCACATCCATCTCAAAGCCACTAAACTCTGAGTCCTCATCACTTTCCTCTTAAAAGGGGAGTGTTAATATGACAAGACATCAGTGAATCCTTGGTGTTTGCCATGCTATTTGCTCTAGCTAGCACTCAATTGAACTGGTGCTCCCACAAGGTACTAAGTGGTCCCAGATTTTTTTGATACTGAGCACACCGAGTGTTAAGACCCATTCTGCACTAACTAGGCATCTCAGGCCAGTCATGCCAAATTTGGAGGCAAGAAAAATAAAACGTTGATATACGTTTGGAGGGCTAGTGGTATTAGTGTAGATCTATGTTTGGACAGTTAAGGGGCTAAAGATTATTAAATTTGTGTATATTTATTTATTTGCAGCAGATTACTTGCTGTGAATTTTGTTTCTCTCTGTACATGTCACTTGTTCCTGCCAATTGATAGATGTAAGCCAACTATTGAGTCACTGGCTCTACTGCATGTTGATGTAGCTGCTTCATTCTTTCTTCTTGGTAATTTGTTTTTTTTTAACATGCTGGCCATCTCCCACCATAAACACTTTTATACAGCAACACTACATAAAGCAATTTTGTCAAAATGCTGTTGATTTTTTTTTTTTTTTTTTTTTTTTTTTCACAGCACTTGGAAAAAGTCTTAACAACACACTCAGTACAAGTGGCATCTTCAAGTTTGACAGTTTGCACCTTGGATTTTTCCTGTTTATCAAATGATAGTGGATCTTTTCATCGCCCCACCCATCTCATCTCTGGATATTAACCCTTTGACTGTCGCAACCCCAAACCCTGAAGTGTCTCCTTCAAAAACAAAACAAAACAATTATTTTTTCTTATGAAAATGTTAACATTAATTTTCTGATTGTTTTAAGCCCCAAAAAACTTTTTTTGCGATCAGTACTTGCCGAGATACAGAAGCATAAAGTTGGCAGAAAATGAGCCGTGTATGGCAACAGCGGCGAATGCCGCTCGCTTGGTAAACTTTGGTTTACTTGCATTCCAAGGTTTCTTGTTTTTTCACTATTTCATTTTTTCAGGTAACTTATGTGGCCTGTGAGTCCAAAGTAAGGTGCAGTGTACATACATATGTACACTCATTGTATACACCACAATAAGCCCACAAACATAATTATCAATATATTGTTTACAAAACTGGTTTACACAAACAATACAAAAAATTGTTTATTACAATTGTTTTATAATATACAATGGAACCTCAAAAATCGAACGTATCACATATCGAACGTTTCGAAAATAGGACCATTTTTTCGGACAAACTGTGTCCCTATTATCGAACGCGCCCCTATTTTCGGACCGCTGGGTATGGGACATGTCAGCGGGCCCGCTCTGTCCGGGTCCCTGCGCAGGTGCCGTGAGCAGTCTAGCTTTGTTTATGCTTGAGTGAACACTAACCTGCGCTCTCATTCACACATTTTACGATTATTTCATTGTGGGACTGTGAAATAAGCTGCCATGGGCCCAAAGAAACTTGCTAGTGGTACCCCTGTGGTAAAGAAAGTGAGAAATACCATAGATGTGAAGAAGGAAATAATACAGAAGTATGAGAGTGGTGTGAGACTTGTTGAGTTTGCCAGGATGTATGGGAAAAAACAAGTCGACCATCGGTTCTATCCTGTCAAAGAAAGACCAAATCAAGGAAGCTGATGTTGTGAAAGGTGTTAATATGCTAACCAAAAAAAGACCACAAATAATTGAAGAGGTTGAGAAGTTGTTGCTGGTGTGGATCAAGGATAAAGAGATGGCAGGTGATAGTGTTTCAGAGACGATTATTTGTGAAAAGACAAGGAAGTTGCATGCCGATCTGTCAGAAAACTCCTGGAACCAGTGCTGATAGTGAATTTAAGACCAGCAGAGGCTGATTTGACAGATTTAAGAAGTGTAGTGGCATACACAATGTTGTAAGACATGGTGAGGCAGCCAGTTCAGACAAACGGGCGGCTGAGAAGTTTGTACAGGAGTTTAAGGGGTACATAGACAGTGAAGAATTGAAACCTGAACAAGTGTTTAATTGTGATGAAACAGGCTTGTTTTGGAAGAAAATGAGAAAAAGGACCTTCATCACACAGGAGGAAAAGGCACTGCCAGGACACAAGCCTATGAAAGACAGGCTTACTCTTTTGTTCTGTGCTAATGCTAGTGGTGATTTTAAAGTGAAGCCTTTACTTGTGTATCATTCAGAAAATCCCAGAGGGTTTAAGAAAAACAGTGTCTAAGAACAAGTTATGTGTCTTGTGGAAAGCTAATCATAAGGCATGGGTCACAAGATGCCACTCAAGTGCCTCTTGTTAATGGACAATGCTCCTGCTCATCCTCCAAACTTATTAGGCCTCTTGTCTAAGGACTTCAGTTTTATAAAAGTGAAGTTCTTGCCTCCTAACACCACCACTCTCCTCCAGCCCATGGACCAACAGGTCATTTCTAACTTCAAAAAACTCTACACAAAAGCATTGTTTGAAAAGTGCTTTGAAGTGACCACAGACACTAAGTTGACCCTAAGAGAGTTCTGGAGGAATCACTTCAACATCTACAGCTCCATAAGCCTTATAGGTAAGGCTTGGGAGGGAGTGACTTCCAGGACTTCGAACTCTGCTTGGAGACAATTGTTGCCAGATTGTGTCCAAAAGAGGGATTTTGAAGGGTTTGAGGCTGACCCTGACCCTGACCCAGCTCACCCTCTGCCTGTTGTGGACTCTATTGTGGCATTGGGGAACACCCTGGGGTTGGAGGTAAGTGGTGAGGATGTGGAAAAGTTGGTGGAGGACCACAGGGAAGAGCTAACCACTGAAGAGCTGCAAGAGCTTCATCTGGAGCAGGATCAGACCACAGCTGAGGAACTTGCTTCAGAGGAGGAGGAAGATGGAGTGGATGAGGTGCCTTCTTCAAAGATTAAGGAGATTTGTGCCAAGTGGAATGATGTCCAAATGTTTGTGCAGAAGTACCACCCTGAGCAAGCTGAAGCAAGCCATCTTTGCAACAAGTTCAGTGACAGAACCATGTCCCATTTTAGGGAAATGTTAAAGAGGCGCCAGAAACAGAGGACTGTGGACAGTTATTTTGTGAGACAGGGGTCCAATGACTCAAGCTGGTCCTAGTGGCATTAAAAGACAGAGAAGGGAAGTAACCCCAGAGAGGGCTTTACCTGAAGTCCTCATGGAGGGGGATTCTCCTTCCAAACACTAACCCCAACTCCCTCCCTCTCTCCTCCTTATCTTCCAGATGCCATCACCAATCTTCAATAAAGGTAAGTAAAAATGTTATTTATATGTATTACTATACATAATTAAAAACTATAGTATTTGTTGTATGTAAAACTGTAATTAATCTCTATAAAATGTATTTTTTATGTGAATATTTTTGGGTTTCTGGAACAGATTAATTGTATTTCCATTATTTCTTAGGGGAAATATTGCTTCGAATTTCAGACTTTTCGAATTTAGAACTAGCTCCTGGAACGGATTAAGTTCGGTTTTTGAGACTCCACTATATATACAAATGTACAGTTACTGGACATGTTCCTAGAAGTTCTGCAGCTTGTGGAATTCTTTGAAACATGGTTTCATACACAATGGTGTTTTACACTCCTCACACAAATAAATAACAAAAAGGCACAATACCATGACTGGAACAATACACAAATAACCTGCACATAGAAGAAAGGAGCTTACGACGATGTTTCGGTGTGACTTGGACCATTTACTTTGCAAATGGTCCATTTACTTTGTAAATGGTCCAAGTCAGACCAAAACGTCGTCATAAGCTCCTCTCTTCTATGTGCAGGTTATTTGTGTATTGTGTACTCCTCACACATAAAATGTGTGTGTGTGTGTGTGTGTGTGTGGGTGTGTGTGTGTGTGTGTGGGTGGGTGTGGGTGTGTGTGTGTGTGTGTGTGTGTTGGTGTGGGTGTGGGTGGGTGTGGGTGTGTGTGTGGGGGGGGGGATGGGCAAAACACCTCATCTGAGCAGTTTTCTTCAAAGTATTAGCAGGCAGTTGTGTTAGGTAGTTATCCTAGGTAAATGGTCATGTGTCATCATTCCTTCCTTCCTGCATTCCTTTCCTACCTTCCTTCCTACATCCTTTCCTTCTTCTTTCCTTCCTTACTTTTTTTCCTTCCTTTCATCTCATCCTTCCTTCCTTCCTGCCTTCCCTTCTTCCTTCCTTCCTTCCTTCTGCTTTCTATAATATATATACACATATATAGTCACTGGATACTTTCATATAACTGCTATTATCTTCATTCGGCAAGCTTGTGTTGTGTGGGAGTATATGGACCTCTAATTGTTCTGAGTCAGGTTCGGCAGCTGTCAAAATGACACATTTTCTCATTACTCACTCCTCCTACTGCCAGTCAAAATATTGGGGTCAGATGCTCGCTTCCCCTGCATCCTACTATCTAATTATCTTTCTCCCTCATTCTCTCATTTGCTCTCATTCTCTCTCTTGTTCTCCTTCATTCTTCGTTCTCCTTCATTCTTCTGGTATCCTGGGCATTACTTTTGGTCACAAACTCCTCTAAACCATGAAATTGATCTTCACTGACACTTCCATCTGTGTTAGAGCATCACTTGGGAAGAGTAGAGTCCCAGATTTGCCGGAGAGTCACATATTTCTTACCGCTAGGCATGCTGAGCTGTATAGTCCTTGTGGCTTAGCGCTTCTTTTTGATTATAATAATAATAATAGGCATGCTGAACAAAGACTATTGAAATGGCATTCCCACAATGCACCACTGGCTCCCCGATTTTTTTTATATGGTGCACACTGAGCATGGAGACCCATTCTCTCACATGTGGACCTACCAGCTTTCTCCTGCTTGATTTCAAGCCGCTAGAATTTTTGCATGTTAATACGTCAAACACAGTGGCTCATATGACATATATGTACGACCGAAACAGTCAAAGAGTTAACCCTGTAAGAGGAATACTAGTAATGCTGGAGATGTCAAGATATTGCATGACTTAATGCTTGCAGCACCAACTGAAAATGAAACTAGCTTAGTTTTCTGCCCATTTAGGCAAACTATGGAAATCATTTAAAGTTTCATTTGAATCTTCAGCCTTTGTATGTGAGAGCAAAATTGCCGATTCGTGAATATCGCCGAGGTCGCTAACTTCGCAAGAGCGTAATTCCGTCAGTTTTTCATCAAATTTCGTTCTTTTGGTGTCATTACCATCGGGAAAAGATTATCCATCTTTTTTTTCTTTTTTTTAAATTTTGCGACACCAGGAGACTCCTCGGGATTTTGGTTTGCTACAGTCAAGGGGCTGAGGTAAGTAATGAGTGTACTTACAGTGGACCCCTGAGTTTCTCGATTAATCCATTCCAGAGAGTCTTCCGAAAGTCGAAATTCACGAAATTCGAAACCATTTTCCCAATAAGAAATAATGTAAATCCAATTAATCCATTCCAGACACCGAAAAGTATTAATTTTTTTTTCTTTAATTGTAGATTTACATACTGAAAAGGATGAGAAATCAAGTATAAAACAATAATAACATCACACTTACCTTTAACCCCTTGACTGTCACAACTCCAAATCCTGAGGTGTCTCCTGGTGTCGGAAAATTTCCGAAAATAAAAAATTATTTTCTTGTGAAATGATAGGGAATCTTTTCCCGATTGTAATGACACCAAAAGAACGAAATTTGATGGTAAACTGACGGAATTACGCTCTCGTGAAGTTAGCGAACTTGGCGATGTTTACGAATCGGCGATTTCTCCCACTTTGAGCCCTATTTTGGGCTAATTCCATTGTTCCAGTAGACCAAACTCATAGCTATTTCTTTAGAACTCCATTTTTCTATCGATTGAGTGCAAGAAACTGCTCATTTACCAATATCAACTACCCAATAACGTGGTCAGAAATTTGCAATTTGGCGAATTTCACGAAAATTAAAAAATACGACAGTTTCAAAATAGGGTCCAGAATGAACAATGCAGACATTCCTGGCTCTAAAATAACATTTTTTTTATTCATCAGTCACGTCTCCAAGCCCCTCTATTACTCTTGCTTTCTCTTTTGAATTTTTATTCAAATAAAAAATAGAAGATTTACTGTTATTCAGACTACTGCAATATTGTAATAATTGTATAAATAATGTCAACCCATTCATGACTGCATATTAAAATGGCTACTTGGACATTTATTGGAAAATGACATCATTTGTTTACTTTTGAACATCGGCAAAAATCAAACATTTCCTCTACTTTGAGCTCCATTTCAAGGTTCTTTTCATAGTAAAACCAATCAAAATCACCTCTATTTCTATAATATATTTTCCATTCTATCAAATGAGACCAAGAAAACGAGAATATAACCATAAATACTATACGAAAATAAACCATAAATTCGACATTTTAATTATAAAAATGGTTGGAGTTTTTTTTTTTCTCATTATGCACTGCACGCTGCAAGATTTTTTTTATATGGTGCACACTGACCACACAGACCCATTCTCTTACATGTGGGCCTACCAGCTTTCTCCTGCTTGATTTGAAGCCACTAGAATTGATGAGTATATATACATCAAACACGGTGGCTCGTAAGACATATATACACCTACCATCCGACTTACGACCGAGTTCGGTTCCGAGAAACTGGTCGTAAGTCGAAATGGTCGTAAGTTGAACTTTACTACTGAATATCAACATCACATTTTTGTAATGACTTTATTTTATTGTTTTATTTTGGTATTTCATGTTTTACTTTACTTTTTATGTTGTTAGTACTGTATTTTATACTGTAAGGTTTAAGATAAACACTGTGTACAACACAAATAGTTGTTTATTTCTCAGAAATTTGGCATAAAAAACATGGTCGTAAGTCGAGTGGTCGTAAGTCGGATGGTAGGTGTATATGACCGAAACAGTCAAAGGGTTAACCCCTTGACTGTCGCAACCCCAAATCCTGAGGTGTCTCCTGGTGTCGAAAAATTTTTGATTAAAAAAAAAAATTATGAAATGATAGAGAATCTTTTCCTGATGGTAATGACACCAAAGGAATGAAATTTGGTGGAAAACTGATGGAATTACACTCTCACGAAGTTAGCGACTTTGGCGATATTTACGAATCGGCGATTTCGCCCACTTTGAGCCCTATTTTTGGCTAATTCCATTGTTCCAATCGACCAAGCTCATAGCTATTCCTTTAGAACTCCATTTTTTCTATCGATTGAGTACAAGAAACTGCGCATTTACCGATTTCAACTACCCATTAACATGATCAGAAATTTGTAGTTTGGCCAATTTCACGAAAATTAAAAAATATGACAATTTCAAAATAGGGTCCAGAATGAACAGTGCAGACATTCCTGGCTCTAAAATCACATTTTCTTTATTCATCAGTCACGTCTCCAGGCCCCTCTAACATTGCTCTTGCTTTCTATTTTGAATTTTCATTCAAACAAAAAATAGAAGATTTACTGTTATGCAGACTGCCACAATATTGTAGTAATTGTATAAATAATGTCAACCCATTAATGACTGGATATTAGAATGGGTAGATGGACAGTTATTGTACAATGACATCATTTCTTTACTTTTGAACATCGGCAAATATCAAACATTTCCCCTACTTTGAGCTCCATTTCAAGGTTCTTTTTATGGTAAAACCAATCAAAATCACCTCTATTTCTATAATACGTTTTCCATTCTGTCAAATGAGACCAAGAAAACGACAATACAACCATAAATACTGTACGAAAATAGACCACAAATTTGGCATTTTAATTAAAAAAAAATTAATTTTTTTTTCTCATTATGCACTGCGTGCTATAGGATTTTTTTTATATGGTGCACACTGACCACACACCCATTCTCTCATATGTGTGCCTTCCAGCTTTCTCCTGCTTAATTTGAAGCTGCTGGAATTTATGAGTATATATACGTCGAACACGGTGGCTCGTAAGACGTATATATACGACCGAAACAGTCAAAGGGTTAAGAAGAACATAAAAAAGGATGAGCACTGCAGTAGGCCTGTTGGCCCATACTAGCCAGGTCCTTCACAAACCATCCCACTAACAGAATATTTGCCCAACCCAATTTTCATTGCTGCCCAAGCAGTAAGCTTTGATAATTCTATTCACTCATGCGCAAGTCCCACTCAAATCAAATCTTGTGTGTGGGGAAGTAGCTTGGCTGGTTTGTTTGGGAAAGTACCCGGTGGTCACTTGTCCACAGACAATGCCACACTGACTCCTGAATGTTGTGTGGGAGCCTTTGTGTATGCCCAGCTTTTCCCGGTCACATGGACGCGTTTCATATGACGGATGAATTGCGAGGCAAATCATGAACCCGCGTGGCTTTATTTTGATGAAAAAGTTGCCGAAAGTCAAAATTCATAAAGCGTGAGGCGTGTATGGCCACCCTACCCACCTTACATGTGGGTAGGGTGGCCATACCTACCACACCTGACTACCATATGTACCTCACCTGACATCTTACAATAAATACTACTCACCTCTCACTTTACATTAAGACTACAAATATTTGAAGGTATGATGTTGATCCAAGCTGGTGCAGCAGCACCAGTTAGTTTCAGCACCATGCAGGGTCCTGAATTTTTTTCATACTGCGCACACTGAATACAGAGACCCATTCTCTCATGTCTATGCCTCTCAGGCCTATCACACCAAATAATAAACCAGGAAAAATAAAACGTTGATATACGTTTGTAGCGCTAGCAGTAAGAACGTAGATCGACATTTGGACAGTTAAAGGGTTAAGGTCTCGGGTATTTCACCTAGAAGTAAACTATTTCTCCATAGAATACTGAGGGCTCATGCTAGTGTTTTTTTTTTTTGTGTGTGGGATACTGCTGGTTTGTTAAAAATAAAAAAAATGCAATTTATTCGGTGGGTTTATCTCATAGATCATATTTGATTATATTGACTTTACATAAAAAATGATCAAGGTATTAAAGATCTTTTATATATATTTTTCTTTAATGTAGATGATTGTAACACCCAGTGAGTCAGATAGCAGTGCATCTTCTACTAATGGAACACCAGAACATAAGTCACCATACAAGGGTTCTGCTCGAACACCTTCTCCTCGCAAGACTGCTTCATTTATAACTGCTCTCATTAGTGCTATGATAACAGGACCAAAGAGCAAGATTAACCAGTCTGGAGGCTTATTACCATTTAATGCTAATAAACAGGTAAACAAGTTACACATTAGCATTATATTAAAAATGATTATGATTTTTTTGTAAACTAAGATATGTCTTTATGAAGTTAGTGTTATTTTGTGAATATAATAATAATAATACTGAGATTGGTAGTAATACTGTAAATATTTTATTAATACTTTTCATGTAAATGGTGAAAAGAAGTGCCAAATTTGTTCTATTATAAATACAAATCTTTACCTTCATATAGGAAACAGAAGGAAGAAATTCCCCTGAAGGCTCTGAGAGTTACGAAGTTGTGGAACATGATGGCATCAGTGGACCATCACACAGCAGCAGCGTCTCACTAGCAGATCAAGTTACAGAGGTGGATATTCTTCTTACCCGCTTCCTTAAAGTGTGTTGTGTCTTGAAGAATGACACTGATAACCGCCTCTCTGAGATTGAAGACGAAAAGTAAGTGGGGGGGGGGGGCAATTTTACATACTTTGCTTTCCTTTTTAATAATTACAAATATAATAATTACAAATATAATAATTAATAATTACAAATATATGCACCTTTCTCAGTCTCAGGAGAGTGAGTAAATTAAAGGAATGAAATTGAGAGGTTGTGTATAGGAACACTATATGGGGTTGAAGATTGAGTATGATCAGGAAGACTGTTGGCAACAATAGCCTGGTTGCCCAGACAGTCAACAATGATGTCTGGCCCCCGGCTGGGTGTCGAGACTAGAAGAACTCTGTAGCCAGTTAAATACCTTAATGCCAATACTGTAATTGGTCAAGTTTGTTGATTGTTAACGTTGGGACCAGGAGTTATGACTCGACTCCTGTACACACAACTAGGCAAGTAAATATAGGTTATTGGTATGTGTACATATGCACATGCATGTGCACACAGCACATGTACATACATGCACAAATGCACAGTGAATGGAAAGGAAATGGGGTAAATACAACACCAAGCATATCAGTAGAAAACATAATGGTATAATGTCAGCAGTATGTGCAAGATTAACCAGCCTCAGAACAGCATTCAGGAACTTAAATAAAGATTCCTTCAGCACTTTGTGCACAACATGTTAGGCCAGTCATTGAGAATGTGAACCTAACATGGAGCACATCCTTGGTCCAAAGTTTTGTAACCAAACCAACACCAGAACTGAGAGAAATGCTTAATGAGGAGAGGTTGTAGAAGCTGAGCCTGATTGCCTTGGCAGAGAGGAGGACTTAAGGGAAGACGTGATTATGCTATACAAAATCTTAAGGGGGCACTGATACGATGGATATGAACAAACTGTATGAGGACCTAAGAGGTCCCAAACCAACAATTATTACCTGTATGCCATAGCCAATACACTTCAGTGAAATTTTGACTTCATATGTGGAAAGATACTAATGTTGCAGAGTTGTACTTGTTCTTTGCATGTTGGGTCATGACAGGTGGACTTGCCTTAGGTTCAACTGGAAGGCGGGTCATGCACTTGCCATTCAGTGGGAACTTCGAAAAAGTTTTTTTTTTTTTTTTTTTTTACTTTTTACTTTTTTCTCATGCTTCATAACAAAAACTACTGCTCTTTTAGTATATTTATTATATTCTGCATATAATAAATATGCAGAATATACTGGAGTCATTCCATGTCAAGTGGTCTGAGTTAAGAAAAGTGCCCCACCTCACCATTATGGATTTTGATGAAACTTGTGTGCTGAATCATACACATCTCAAACTAAGTTTGGTAAAGTTTTAAATCCATCAGTGAAATTGTTGCTGAGATAGAACTCTTTGACACCATGCCACACCTCGTGTACCATAACTCTATGAAATTTTGGCAGTTTTAACCCTTTGACTGTCACAACCCCAAATCCTGAAGCGTTTCTTGGTGTCGAGGAATTTAAAAAAAAAAAAATATTTCTTCTTATGAAAATGTTAAGATTAATTTTCTGATTAGTTTAAGCCCAGAAATTTTTTTTTGCGATCAGTACTTACCGAGATATAGAGGCGTAAAGTTTGCAGAAAATGAGCCATGTATGGCAACAGCAACGAATGCCGCTTACCTGGTAAATGTTGGTTTACTTGCATTCCAAGGTTTCTTGTTTTTTTTTTCACTATTTTATTTTTTCAGGTAACTTATGTGGCCTGTGAGTCCAAAGTAAGGTACAATGTACATATATACACTCGATGTATACAACACAATAAGCACATAAACATAATTATCAATATATTGTTTACAAAACTTGTTTACACAAACAATACAAAATTTTTTTATTACTATTGTTTTATAATATACTATATACAAATGTACAATCACTGGACATGTTCCTAGAAGTTCTGTAGCTTGTGGAACTCTTTGAAACATGGTTTCATACACAATGGTATTTTACACTCCTGACACATAAAACGAGTGTGTCTGCATTTTTGTGGGCCTTTTTTTTTTTATGTGCACAGACAAAACACCTCGTCTGAGCAGTTTTCTTCAAAGTATTAGCAGGCAGTTGTGTTAGGTAGTTCTCCTAGGTAAATGGTCATGTATCATCATTCCTTCCTTCCTACCTTTCTGCATTCTTTCCTACCTTTCTTTTTACATTCCTTCCTTCTTTCCTACCTACCTTCCTTCCTTCCTACATTCCTTCCTTCCTTTCCTATCTACCTACCTACCTTCCTTTCTTCCTTCTTCTTTCCTTCCTTCCTTTCATCTCATCCTTCCTTCTGGTTTCTGTAATATATATACACATATATAGTCACTGGACACTTTCATATAACTTCTATTATCTTCAGCAAGCTTGTGTTGTGTGTGAGTGTGTGGACTTCTAATTGTTCTGAGTCAGGGTCAGCAGATGTCAAAATGACATATTGTCTCATTACTTACTCCCCCTACCACCTGTCAAAACAATGGGGTCCGATGCTCCCTTCCCCTCCATCCTACTACCTAATTATCTGTCTCCCTCATTCTCTCTCATTCTCCTTCATTCTTCATTCTCATTCCTTCTTCTGGTATCCTGGGCATTGCTTTTGGTCACAAACTCCTCAAAACCATGAAATTGATCTTCATTGACAGTTCCATCTGTGTTAGAGCATCACTTGGGAAGAGTAAAGCCCCAGATTTGCTGGGGAGTCACATATTTCTTACTGCTAGGCAAGTTGAACAAGGACTACTGAAATGGCATTCCCACAATGCACCACTGGCTCCCCGATTTTTTTTATATGGTGCACACTGACCATGGAGACCCATTCTCTCACATGTGGGCCTTCCAACTTTCTCCTGCTTGATTTGAAGCCACTAGAATTTATGCGTATTAATACATCAAACACGGTGGCTCGTAAGACATATATACGACCGAAACAGTCAAAGGGTTAAGTCAGAATATTTTTTCACTCTTTCTACCAAAATAAATGAAACTTTGTTGTCTTGTACAACTTCTTGTGCTTAATCCAATGGAACTAATATAGATTTGCATTTTATTTTAAACTGAAATGTTGATTGAGCCTCAAAGTGGGGCAAAAATATCAGTGCGTCAGAAAAATGTCCAAATTTAACCTTCTCTGGCTTGCGTAATAATAACGTCCCTATGAAATTTTGTTTACTATTTTGTGACATAACCTTATTTACAGATACACAGTTTCAACTTAGGAGAATGTTTAATTTCTTTCAGATTTAAATTTTCACAGTGCCCCATAGCCTGGTGGCTAAAGTTCTCACTTCACACGACGAGGGTCTGGGTTCGATTCTCAGCGAGGGTAGAAATGTTGGGCATGTTTCTTTACACCGGTTGTCTGTTTCCCATCAGTTGGGAGTTAGTCGACTGGTGTGGGCCACGTCCTGGGAGAAAACTGGCCTAATTTGCCCGAAATGCTCTGCATAACAAGTGGCTTTTTATAGAGTAGTATGTCATTGATGTCAGCTAGGCCTGTATACCTTGGACATGTACTTGTAGAAATAAAGATATTATTATATTATTATTACAGGTCCACCATCACAAATCCGGCAATCAGTTATTCAGTTCCTTCAGTTTTTTATTCGGCGCTAATTTTGGCAAGCACCTACACAGTACATTATCCATTAACGATAAGGTGGCTTTGAAGCCACTGTCGGCTGCCATGAGCTCAGTCTCGTGATGCAGGAGAATATGCTTTATTATTACCCTAATATCAACAATACAGCTTATTTGCCTATCACAATTGATCTAATATGACATAAAAACAATATAAATAACATAAAACATGTTAAATACTCCCTGCCTTGGTGGGAATCGGCCGGTGTGATAATAAAATAAAAAAATAAATAATATTTGGCATAACACCGAGCAGTTCGACGGAGGTATGAAGAGGATATGGTATACAAATACCATTCTCCTATCCCTGTCTTGGGGGCTTATATTAGAGAAAATGGAGTGTAGCACAGGGCTAACTGTCATATACAGTGGACCCCCGGTATTCGATATTAATCCATTCCTGAGAGCTCATCGAATACCGATAATATCGAAAACCAAATCAATTTTCCTCATAAGAAATAATAGAAATCAAATTAATCCGTGCAAGACACCCAAAAGTATGAAAAAAAAATTTTACTACATGAAATACTAAGTTTAATGCAATATAATAATTACAATAACAGTAAAATAATTGGCACTTACCTTTAATGAAGATCTGGTGATGATTGATGGGATGGGAGGAGGGGAGAGGTGTTCGTGTTTAGAGGGGGAATCCCCTTCCATTAGGGCTTGAGGTAGCAAGTCCTTTTCCGGGGTTACTTCCCTTCTTCTTTTAATGCCACTAGGACCAGCTTCAGAGTCACTGGATTTCTGTCGCACAACATAGCTGTCCATAGTGGCCTGTACCTCCCGTTCCTTTATGACATTCCTAAAGTGTTTCACAACATTGTTAGTGTAATAGTCACCAGCATGGCTTGCAATAGCTGTGTTAGGGTGATTGTCATCAAAAAGGGTTTGCACTTTAAGCCACATTGCACACATTTCCTCAATCTTTGAAGTAGGCAACTTCTTCAATTTCTCTATCCCCTCCTCCGAAGCAGTTTCCTCAAGTGTGGCCTCTTTCTGTTGAAGATGATCTATCAGCTCATCAGTGGTTAGTTCTTCACTGTCCTCCTCCACCAACTCTTCCACATCCTCCCCACTAACCTCCAACCCCAAGGACTTCCCCAATGCCACAATGGATTCCTCAAATGGCATAGGATTCTCAGGGTTAGCCTCAAATCCTTCAAAATCCCTTTTGTCTACACATTCTGGCCACAGTTTTTTCCAAGCAGAGTTCAAGGTCCTCTTAGTCACTCCCTCCCAAGCCGTACCTATAAGGTTTATACAATTGAGGATATTAAAGTGATCCTTCCAAAAGTCTTTTAGAGTCAGTTGAGTTTCTGTGGTCACTACAAAGCACTTTTGAAACATAGCTTTTGTGTACAGTTTCTTGAAGTTGGAAATGACCTGCTGGTCCATGGGCTGCAGGAGAGGAGTGGTATTAGGAGGCAAAAACTTGACCTTAATGAAGCTCATGTCCCCAGAAAGTCACTCTGCCAAGTCTGTAGGATGACCAGGGGCATTATCTAATACCAGGAGGCACTTAAGCTCTAATTTCTTTTCAGTTAGGTAATTTTTCACAGTGGGGGCAAATGCTTGGTGTAACCAGTCATAGAAAAAGTTCCTAGTGACCCATGCCTTACTGTTTGCCCTCCACAGCACACACAAATTAGCCTTGAGGACATTGTTTTTCCTGAACACTCTGGGAGTTTCAGAGTGATACACCAATAAAGGCTTCACTTCGCAATCACCACTAGCATTGGCACACATGAGAAGAATAAGCCTGTCTTTCGTAGGCTTATGTCCTGGGAGTGCCTTTTCCTCCTGAGTAATGTAGGTCCTGCTTGGCATTTTCTTCCTATACAGGCCTGTTTCGTCGCAATTAAACACTTGTTCAGGTTTCAGTCCTTCACTGTCTATGTAATCCTTGAATGCCTTCACATATTTTTCAGCTGCTTTTTGGTCCGAACTGGCAGCCTCACCATGCCTAATCACACTATGTATGCCACCATGATTCTTAAATCTTTCAAACCAACCTTTGCTGGCCTTAAATTCACTCACATCACCACTAGTTGCAGGCAATTTCTTTACCAAATCGTCATGCAACTGCCTAGCCTTTTCACAAATGATCACTTGAGAGATGCTATCTCCTGCTATCTGTTTTTCATTTATCCACACCAATAACAATCTCTCAGCATTTTCTAACACTTGCGGTCGCTGTTTCGTAATCACAGTTGCACCTTTCGTACTTTGCAATTATCTCTTTCTTCATTTCATAAGTCATTAGCGACTTTTTTCTCAAAGGGTTGGCATAGAAGCTTTCTTGGGGCCCATGGTGACTTATTTTGCAGAAACAAGCACCAAACACAGCAATAATATGGATAATATGGAATGTACCGAATGTATCCTTAGATGCGCACACACTGGCTGGCTTGTAAACACTGGCACACACGGGGCAGTTCAGGCCACACGTGGACAAGTCTCGTACGAATCGTATCGAATACCGAGGAAATTTTTTTGCGATATAATGCATCGAATACCGGATTTATCGAATACCGATGCCATCAAATACCGGGGGTCCACTGTACACTCGTACTCCACCATAAACATGAAACAAAAAAGTTATTTTCTCTCTATAGATTGTCACACATAGCAGCATATGTTTAGAGAACCTAGGATAACCCAAAGAAAGTCAACGTGGCTTATTTTTAGTACCTGGCTTGGGTTAGCCATATTTAGTTTTTGGTAAATACAGTGGTCCCTCGCTTTTCATAGTTCTCGGGAATCATAGATTTTGGAAATCATAGGGATATTTTCGTATAAACATGGGCTCGCTAATCATAGGTTGGCTCGCGAATAGTAGTTCGTCCGGGACGCATACGCATGGTGTGAGCCGGGGCGGCCTCCCTCCCTAGCCAGTCTGGCATTGTTTACCAGTGAGCGAAGGTCCCGTCACGTGCTCCTACGAAATATTTCATAATATTCCACTCATTTTAGTGCTTGCAAGTACAGTGGTCCCTCGCTTTTCGTAGTTCTCGGCAATCATAAATTTCGCCAATCATAGGGGTATTTTCGTATAAACATGGACTCGCTTTTCATAGGTTGACTCGCGAATAGTAGTTCGTCCTGGACACGTATGCACGGTGTGAGCCGAGGCGGCCTCCCTACCCAGCCAGTCTGGCATTGTTTACCAGTGAGTGAAGGTCCCCTCAAGTGCTCCTATGAAATATTTCATAATATTCCACTCATTTTAGTGCTTGCAATTACTAAATAAGCTACCATGGCTCCAAAGAAAGCTCCTAGTGCCAAGCCTGTGGTAAAGAAGGTGAGAAATATGTACAGTGACAGAGTCTTGGGCCATTTTCAGGAAGTGTTAAAGAGACGCCAGAAACAGAGCTCTCTCCACAATTACTTTGCGAGACAGGACTAGAGTGACTCTCAAGGTGGTCCTAGTGGCATTAAGAAACAGAGAAGAGAAGCAACCCCAGAGAAGCAATTGGTACTTGAGGTGTTGCTGGAAGGGGATTCCCCTTCCAAACTGTAAACAATCCAATCTCTCTCCTCTTCCAATCTCCCATACACTAAGAAGAATCTCCAATAAAGGTAAGTGTTATGCTATTAATGTTTCATTCATCATTTCCCATTGTATTGTTTATGTACTATATGTATATTTCATGTAAAATTTTTTTTTGTTTTAATACTTCTGGGTGTCAGGAACGGATTAATTGTATTTACATTATTTCTTATGGGGAAAATTGATTCGCAAATCGTAAATTTCGTTTATAGTAACGGCTCCAGGAATGGATTAATTATGAAAAACGAGGGACCACTGTACTAAATAAGCTACCATGGCTCCAAAGAAAGCTCCTAGTGCCAAGCCTGTGGTAAAGAAGGTGAGAAATACGATTGAATTTAAGAAAAACATCATTGAACAATATGAAAGTGGCACAAGTGCAGCCGAACTGGCCAGGATGTATAAGAAACCCTACACTACCGTATGTTCCATAGTGGCCAAGAAAAAAGAAATCAAGGATGCTGTTGCTGCAAAGGGGGTAACTATGCTGACAAAAATGAGATCAGTACTCGAAGAGGTTGAGAAGTTATTATTGGTGTGGATAAATGAGGAACAATTAGCAGGAGATACTCTTATTACTTCGATTATTTGTGGAAAGGCTAGGCAGTTGCACAACGATCTGGTAAAGAAATTGCCTGCAAATAGTGGTGATGTGAGTGAATTTAAGGCCAGCAAAAGTTGGTTTGAAAGATTTAAGAACCGTACTGGCATACACAGTGTGGTAAGGCATGGTGAGGCTGCCAGTTCGGACCACAAGGCGGCTGAAAAATACGTGCATGAATTCAAGGAGTACATAGGGTTGTAGATCAATGGTTCACAGAACCGACACATTGATAAATTAGACACATGTGCAACTCTTGGGTATCAACAAAGATACCCAAGAGTTGCACATGAGTACATAGAGGCTGAAGGACTGAAACCTGAACAAGTGTTAAATTGTGACAAAACAGGCCTCTTTTGGAAGAAAATGCCAAAGAGGACCTTCATTACACAGGAGGAAAAGGCAATGCCAGGACACAAGCCTATGAAAGACAGGCTGACGCTCATGTTCTGTGCTAGTGCTAGTCGGGATTTCAAAGTGAAGCCATTACTAGTGTACCATTCTGAAAATCCCAGAGTGTTCAGGAAAAACAATGTTATGAAGAGTAAATTGTGTGTGTTTTGGAAATCTAATAGTAAGGCATGGGTCACGAGGGAAATTTTTGTCGAGTGGTTCAATGAAGTGTTTGGCCCTAGTGTGAAGAATTACCTCCTGGAAAAGAAATTGGATCTCAAGTGCCTGCTAGTAATGGACAATGCACCTGCTCATCCTCCAAACTTGGATGACCAAATTTTCAAGGAGTTTGGGTTCATCACAGTAAAGTTCTTGCCCCCGAATACCACTCCTCTCCTCCAGCCCATGGACCAGCAGGTCATTGCAAACTTTAAAAAACTCTACACCAAAGCAATGTTTCACAGGTGCTTGACTGTGACCACAGACACTCACTTGACCCTAAGGGAATTTTCAGCATCCTCCATTGCATAACCCTTATAGGTATGGCTTGGGAGGGAGTGACTACCAGGACTTTGAACTCTGCTCGGAGAAAATTGTGGCCAGATTGTGTCGACAAGAGGGATTTTGAAGGGTTTGGGACTGACCCTGATGAGTCTATGTCTGTTGTTAAATCAATTGTGGCACTGGGGAGTTCCATGGGGTTGGATGTGAGTTTGGAGGATGTGGAGGAGTTGGTGGAAGACCACAACGAAGAGCTCACCACTGAGGAGCTGCAAGAGCTTCAGCAGGAAGAGCAACAGATCACAGCTCAGAATCTTGCTGCAGAGGAGGAGGAAGAGAGATGGAAGAAGGTGCCTTCTTCAGAAATTAAAGAGATTTTTGCTATGTGGGGTAAGATGGAGAGCTTTATGGAGAAACATCACCCTGACAAGGTTGTTGCCAGCCATGTTGGCAACATGTACAGTGACAAAGTCTTGGACCATTTTAGGGAAGTGTTAAAGAGACGCCAGAAACAGAGCTCTCTCCACAGTTATTTTGCGAGACAGGACTCCAGTGACTCTCAAGGTGGTCCTAGTGGCATTAAGAAACAGAGAAGACAAGCAACCCCAGAAAAGCAATTGGTACCTGAGGTGTTGATGGAAGGGGATTCCCTTTCCAAACTGTAAACAATCCAATCTCTCTCCTCCTCCAGTCTCCCATATACTAAGAAGAATCTCCAATAAAGGTAAGTGTTATGCTGTTAATGTTTAATTCATCATTTCCCATTGTATTTATATACTACATCTATATTTCATGTAAAAAAAATTTTTTTTTTAATACTTCTGGGTGTCAGGAACGGATTAATTGTATTTACATTATTTCTTATGGGGAAAAATTGATTCGCAAATCGTAGATTTCGATAATAGTAGCAACTCCAGGAACGGATTAACTACGAAAAACGAGGGACCACTGTATTCGATTCCCAGCCAGGGTAGAAACATTAGGCGTGTTTCTTTACACCTGTTTATGTTTACCCATCAGTAAATGGGTACCTGGGTGTTAGCCAATTAGTGTGAGTGTTATCCTGGGACACTCACCTAATTTTCTTGAAATACTCTGCATAACAAGCGGCTTTCTATAATATAGTAGTATGTCACTGATGTCAGCTAGGCCTGTATACCTTGTACATGTATGTGTAGTAAATAAAGATATTATCATTATTATTATTATTATATTATTTTCTCAGTTGTTTGTTGGGTTATCTTATTCAAACTTGGGCAATGTATGATGGAAAGATACTTCTTCACGTACACCAAAAATGAAAGAAATCAGACCATAAATAGCGGAGTTCACTTCTCAGCCATTAGCGGCTGCTTAGTGGTATATTTTTGTATGGTTGTTATGGTTATATTCTCATCTTTTCAGTCTCATTTGATAGAATGAAAGATATATTACAGAAATAGATATGATTTTGATTGCTTTCATGACGAGAAGTACCTTGAAATTGCGCTCACAGTAGCGGAAATGTTCTATTCTTTAGCGAAGCTCAAGAGTAAACAAATGACGTTGCCATCCAATACCTGTCCGCCTGCCAGTCCAAATTCCAATATGGTGTCAAGAATGGGTTGACATTATTTATACAATTATTACAATAATGCAGCAGTCTACATAACAGTAAATCTTCTATTTTTTTGTGAATAAAAATTCCAAATGGAAAGCAAGAGTAAAATAAGAGGGGCCTGTAGCCATGACTAATGAACAGAGAAAATGTTATTTTAGTGCCAGGAATGTCTGCATTGTTTATTCTGGACCCTGTTTTGAAATTGGCATCTGTTGAAATTTGTGTGAAATCGGCCTAATTGAAAATATCTGACCACTTTATTGGGTAGTCGAAATAAGTGAATGGGCAGTTTCTTGTACTCAGTTGGCAGACTGAAAGTAAATAAGTATTCAGGTATACACAAATACAGTTACATAGGTTATCATACATTTCAGTGTATGTATAGAGAACCTAGGATAACCCAGAAAAGTCAGACAAAGTGACTTATTTCCAGTACCTGGCTTGAGCTTGCCATATATGATTTTGGGTAAATATTTTTTTTTTTCTTGGTTGTTTGTTGGGCTATCTCATTGAAACTTGGGCAATGTATGATGGAAAGATGCTTCTTAATGTACAACAAAAATAAAAAAGACGGGCGATAAATAAGGGAGTTAACTTCTCAGCCATTAGCCCCCTCTTTGCAGTATATTTTCGTATGATTTTTATGGTTGTATTCTCATTTTTTTGGACTCATTTGATAGAACAGAAGATATATTACAGAAATAGACATGATTTTGATTGCTTTCATGACGAAAAGTACCTTGAAATTGAGCTCAAAGTAGCGGAAATGTTCGATTTTTGCCAATGTTCAATGAACTGTGTAAGTCAAGTTGGTTAATTTTATTAAGTGTATTCTAACCTAACCACTTTGTAATCCAGTAACTCAGTAATCCGGTTCACTACAGGTCCCAATGATGCCGGATTTGTGATGGAGGACCTGTATTTAAAAAAAAAGTAGAAAGTAGGGTATTTTCATGTTTTTGCAAAAAAAAGTCATCTTGAAACCTTTTCAAACTGCATCCATTAGAAAGAGCATGTTTTAACCCTTGAACGGTCCAAACATATATATACATATATATACGCACAGTGCCCTGAATATTTTGAAAAAAAAAAAATTGTATTTTTATAGAAAAAAGAGAGCACATTTTTTAACTGTGTTAGAATGAAAAAAAAATTAGGGTCAGTACTTAGAGATATGAGGCCGAGAAGTTGGCACTGGATGCTCACGTGACGGCAATGTGGAGTCCTGCCGCTTGCAGAAGTGTTGCCGATGTACCTTTTTTTCTATTTTTCATATTTTATATAATTTTTATGTTCTGATAATTACAATTTATAGTAGTTCTTACCATTTCATAACCAATCTTTGTTCTAACACTAGTATTAGGTACTGAAATTGTTCTCAAATTGTCACAAACACATTGACAGGTGGACATTTACACCTGTCTTGGTCATTTACTATTGTCTTGGAATATATATGAAGTATTTATAGGTCCCAGCAATGTTTTGGTTATGTGGAAGAAAATAATGAGGAGGAGGAGAAGGAGGAGGAGAAGTAGGAGGAGAAGTAGGAGGAGGGGGAGGAGGAGAAGGAGGAGGATGAGGAGGAGAAGGAGGAGGATGAGGAGGAGAAGGAGGAGGATGAGGAGGAGAAAGAGGAGGATGAGGAGGAGGAGGAGGAGAAGGGGAAGGAGGAGGAGGAGAAGGAGGAGGAGGAGGAGAAGTAGGAGGAGAAGGAGGAAGAGGAGAAGGAGGAGGAGCAGGAGAAGGAGGAGGAGGAGCAGGAGGAGGAGAATGAGAAGGGGGAGGAGGAGAAGGAGGAGGAGGAAGAGGAGGAAGAGAAGGAGGAGGAGGAAGAGGAGGAGGAAGAGAAGGAGGAGAAGGGGGAGGAGGAGGAGAAGGAAGAGGAGGAGGAGGAGGAGAAGGAGGAGGAGGAGAAGAAGGAGGAGGAGGAGAAGAAGGAGGAGGAGGAGAAGGAGGAGGAGAAGGATTAGAAGGAGGAGGAAGAGAAGGAGGAGAAGAAGGAGGAGGAGAAGGAGAAAGAGAAGGAGGAGGAGGAGGAGGAGGAGAAGAAGGAGAAGGAGGAGGAGAAGGATTAGAAGGAGGAGGAAGAGAAGGAGAAGGGGGAGGAGGAGGAGAAGGAGGAGGAGGAGAAGAAGAAGAAGAAGAAGGAGGAGGAGGAGGAGGAGAAGGAGAAGGAGGAGGAGGAGGAGAAGGAGGAGGAGGAGAAGGAGGAGGAGGAGGAAGAGAAGGAGGAGGAGGAGAAGGAGGAGGAGGAGAAGGAAGAGGAGGAGGAGGAGGAGGAGGAGGAGAAGGAGGAGGAGGAGAAGGATTAGAAGGAGAAGGAGGAGGAAGAGAAGGGGGAGGAGGAGAAGGGGAAGGAGGAGGAGGAGGAAGAGGAGGAGGAGGAGGAGGAGAAGGAGGAGGAGGAGAAGGAGGAGGAGAAGGAGGAGGAGGAGGATGAGGATGAGGATACGTAATAATAATAATAGGTAATAATAAGTTCCCTTGAAGCATGAAAAACGAAGTCCACCCCTGACAGTGACATGATAAGATGAGATAACATCTGATAAGAGCTGACATTTGATGAGCATACACAAGGGTGGGGGAGGGTGCAGCAGATAAGAAAAGATTAGAGGTGACATTAGATGAGCATCGCTCTCGCTTTGTTTTCGTTGGTATACAAACATGTCTGTCTGTCAAGCTCCCTGTTTATCTGTCTATCTCTCTGTCTCAGAGCACAAGACTGCGTCATCACGTTTACTCGCATCTTCAAGCAGAGTACAGCACTTTGTCTGGATTTTTTGGGTTATCCTAGGTAATTTATACATATACTTGTATTTATGTGTGCCTGTGAGACAGAGACATTGAAAGAGAGAGACAGATAGACAAAGGCAGAGACAGACATAGGCAGAGACAGACAGACATAGGCAGAGACAGACAGACATAGACAGAGACAGACAGACATAGACACAGACACAGACAGAGATAGAGATAGACAGAGATTGATTGGGGATAACATCACTTTCCTCTTAAAAGAGGAGTGTTAATATGATATTACATCAGTGAATCCTTGATGTTGGCCGCACTGTTTGCTCTAGCTGGGGCTGCGCTCCCACAGGGTACTAAGTGGTCCCAGATTTTTTTAATATGGTGTACACCGAGTGTTAAGACCCATTCTATGCTGACCAGGTATCTGAGGCCAATCGTGCCAAATTTGGAGGCAGGAAAATTAAAACGTACATATACGTTTGGGGCGCTACGCGTAAGAACGTATATACAGTATACGTTTGGACCGTTTAGGGGGTAAACCTAAAAATGTTGTGTCAGTTTTTCATTGCACCCATATAATACCCAAAAAATAAGGTTCAGAATTCAACAGGTTACTGTAACTTCAGTGCTCTGTGAAAATCTGCAGCATGGTTAACTTTTTAAGCTGGATGAGTCAAGTGATGATTTTTTCAGCACTATGAGAAAAGCATAAAAGTATTTGATTGTTTTGGCCCATGGTGGCATTTCCATTACTGATTCAATCAATTTGAACCAGCAACCCAATCTTTTTAACAAATCCATTGAATCTTCCACCTTCCCATCCATACTCAAAACAGCAAGGGTCACCCTGATCCTCAAAGGAAGTGATCCAGCTGAATTGAACAACTATAGACCTATATCAAACCTGCCCCTACTATTGAAAATCTTCGAAAAATTAATTCACAAACAAGACTACTCCTACTTAGTATTCCACAACATACTTAACCCTTGTCAGTTTGGATTTAGACCAAAAAAAATACAGTAGGACCCTGCTTTACGGTGTTTGGCCTTATAGCGTTCCATTAATTCAGCAATATCAAATTATGACCAAAACTCTCTATACTTCTCCCCATCTTTCTAATACGGTGTGCCCCACCAGGTTTGTTTACACTCTTCGTGAACACATCTCTATTATATCTGGAAACTTTCCGAAATTTTAAGTATTTTAATGTTATTGCATATTTTATATGTACTCTGATAATTATACTTATGTGTACCTGTACCTAAATATATTTACACACTGTGCTGACATGCAGGTACACATAAACCCTTTGACTGTTTCGGTCGTATATTTATTTATTTTTTATTATCACACTGGCCGATTCCCACCAAGGCAGGGTGGCCCGAAAAAGAAAAACTTTCACCATCATTTGCTCCATCACTGTCTTGCCAGAAGGGTGCTTTACACTACAGTTTTTAAACTGCAACATTAACACCCCTCCTTCAGAGTGCAGGCACTGTACTTCCCATCTCCAGGACTCAAGTCCGGCCTGCCGTCTTATGAGCCACCGTGTTTGATGTATATAGTATACTCAAAAATTCTAGCGGCTTCAAATCAAGCAGGAGAAAGCTGGTAGGCCCACATGTCAGAGAATGGGTCTGTTTGGTCAGTGTGCACCATATAAAAAAAATCCTGCAGCACGCAATGCATAATGAGGAAAAAAAAAAAGACCGTTTTTTTGGATTAAAACGTTGAATTTGTGGTGTATTTATGTATAGTATTTATGGTTGTATTCTCATTTTCTTGGTCTCATTTGATAGAATGGAAAACATATTATAGAAATAGAGGTGATTTCAATTGGTTTTACTAAGAAAAGAACCTTGAAATGGAGCTCAAAATAGGGGAAATGTTTGATTTTTGCCAATGTTCAAAAGTAAACAAATGATGTCATTGTCCAATAAATGTCCAACTAGCGATTCTGATATGCAGTCATGAATGGGTTGACATTATTTATACAATTATTACAATATTGTAATAGTGCATAACAGTAAATCTTCAATTTTTTTGAATAAAAATTCAAAATAGAAAGCAAAAGTATTATCAGAGGGCCTGGAGACGTGACTGATAAACAAAGAAAATGTTATTTTAGAGCCAGGAATGTCTGCATTGTTCATTCTGGACCCTATTTTGAAATTGGCATATTTTTTAATTTGTGTGAAATTGGCCAAATTGCAAATTTCTGATCACGTTAGTGGGTAGTTGAAATTGGTAAATGGGCAGTTTCTTGTACTCAAACGATAGAACAAATGGAGTTCTAAAGAAATAGATATTGAGTTTCGTGGACTGAAACAATGGAATTAGCCGAAAATAGGGCTCGAAGTGGGCGAAATCGCCGATTCATAAATATCACTACGATTGCCAAGAGAATAATTCTTTAAGTTTTCCATCAAATTTCATTCTTTTGGTGTCATTACCATCGGGAAAAGATTCTCTATCATTTCATGAGATTTTTTTTTTCTTTCTTTTCCAGGATTTGGGGTTTCGACAGTCAAGGGGTTAAAATCACTAAGAGTGTCCGTCTAGTCTTAATGATATAGTAATAATACTAATACATAAGAATGAAAGGGGGTAAAGCAGCTGGAACTGATGGGATCATGACAGAAATGTTAAAAGCAGGGGAGGATATAGTGTTGGAGTGGTTGGTACTTTTGTTTAATAAATGTATGAAAGAGGGGAAGGTACCTAGGGATTGGCAGAGAGCATGTATAGTCCCTTTATATAAAGGGAAAGGGGACAAAAGAGATTGTAAAAAATATAGAGGAATAAGTTTACTGACTATACCAGGAAAAGTATATGGTAGGGTTATAATTGAAAGAATTAGAGGTAAGACAGAATGTAGGATTGCGGATGAGCAGGGAGGCTTCAGAGTGGATAGGGGATGTGTAGATCAAGTGGTCACATTGAAGCATATATGTGAACAGTATTTAGATAAAGGTAGGGAAGTTTTTATTGCATTTATGGATTTAGAAAAGGCATATGATAGAGTGGATAGAGGAGCAATGTGGCAGATGTTGCAAGTACGTATATGGAATAGGTGGTAAGTTACTAAATGCTGTAAAGAGTTTTTATGAGGATAGTGAGGCTCAGGTTAGGGTGTGTAGATGAGAGGGAGACTATTTCCAGGTAAAAGTAGGTCTTAGACGGGGATGTGTAATGTCACTATATATTTATAGATGGGGTTGTAAAAGAAGTATATGCTAGGGTGTTCGGTAGAGGGGTGGGATTAAATTATGGGGAATCAAATTCAAAATGGGAATTAACACAGTTACTTTTTGCTGATGATACTGTGCTTATGGGAGATTCTAAAGAAAAATTGCAAAGGTTAGTGGATGAGTTTGGGAATGTGTGTGTAAAGGTAGAAAGTTGAAAGTGAACATAGAAAGGAGTAAGGTGATGAGGGTATCAAATGATTTAGATAAAGAAAAATTGGATATCAAATTGGGGAGGAGGAGTATGGAAGAAGTGAATGTTTTCAGATACTTGGGAGTTGACGTGTCGGCGGATGGATTTATGAAGGATGAGGTTAATCATAGAATTGATGAGGAAAAAAAGGTGAGTGGTGCATTGAGGTGTATGTGGAGTCAAAAAACGTTATCTATGGAGGCAAAGAAGGGAATGTATGAAAGTATAGTAGTACCAACACTCTTATATGGGTGTGAAGCTTGGGTGGTAAATGCAGCAGCGAGGAGACGGTTGGAGGCAGTGGAGATGTCCTGTCTAAGGGCAATGTGTGGTGTAAATATTATGCAGAAAATTCGGAGTGTGGAAATTAGGAAAAGGTGTTGAGTTAATAAAAGCATTAGTCAAAGGGCAGAAGAGGGGTTGTTGAGGTGGTTTGGTCATTTAGAGAGAATGGATCAAAGTAGAATGACATGGAAAGCATATAAATCTATAGGGGAAGGAAGGCGAGGTAGGGGTGGTCCTCGAAAGGGTTGGAGAGAGGGGGTAAAGGAGGTTTTGTGGGCAAGGGGCTTGGGCTTCTGCAAGCGTGCGTGAGCATGTTAGATAGGAGTGAATGGAGACGAATGGTACTTGGGACCTGACGATCTGTTGGAGTGTGAGCAGGGTAATATTTAGTGAAGGGATTCAGGGAAACCGGTTATTTTCATATAGTCGGACTTGAGTCCTGGAAATGGGAAGTACAGTGGACCCCCGCATACCGTACGCATTGCATACCGTACAATCCGCATACCGGACGCTTTGATCGCAAAAATTTTGCCTCGCATACCGCCCAAAAACCCGCTCACCGCCCTTCATCCGAGACGCGTCCAATGTGCAGCCTGAGCCACGCTCACATGTTCCGCCAGTGGCATTGTTTACCAGCCAGCCTCCGCGGTAACATCCAAGCATACAATCGGAACATTTCGTATTATTACAGTGTTTTTGGTGATTTTTTCTGGAAAATAAGTGACCATGGGCCCCAAGAAAGCTTCTAGTGCCAACCCTACAGCAATAAAGGTGAGAATTACTATAGAGATGAAGAAAAAGATCATTGATAAGTATGAAAGTGGAGTGCGTGTCTCCGAGCTGGCCAGGTTGTATAATAAACCCCAATCAACCATCGCTACTATTGGTGGTACAGCTGCTGCTGCTGCTGTACCACTGTCAGCTGCTGCTGCACTGTCAGCTGCTGCTGCTGCTGTACCACTGTCAGCTGCTGCTGCACTGTCAGCTGCTGCTGCTGTTGTACCACCGTCAGCTGCTGCTGCTGCTGCTGCTGTAGTTCCGTCTGCTGCTGCTGTAGCATCGTCTGCTGCTGCTGTAGCATCGTCTGCTGCTGCTGTAGCATCGTCTGCTGCTGCTGTAGCATCGTCTGCTGCTGCTGTAGCATCGTCTGCTGCTGCTGTAGCATCGTCTGTTGCTGCTGTAGCATCGTCTGCTGCTGCTGTAGCATCGTCTGTTGCTGCTGTAGCATCGTCTGCTGCTGCTGTAGCATCGTCTGCTGCTGCTGTAGCATCGTCTGTTGCTGCTGTAGCATCGTCTGTTGCTGCTGTAGCATCGTCTGCTGCTGCTGTAGCATCGTCTGCTGCTGCTGTAGCATCGTCTGCTGCTGCTGTAGCATCGTCTGCTGCTGCTGTAGCATCGTCTGCTGCTGCTGTAGCATCGTCTGCTGCTGCTGTAGCATCGTCTGCTGCTGCTGTAGCATCGTCTGCTGCTGCTGTAGCATCGTCTGCTGCTGCTGTAGCATCGTCTGCTGCTGCTGTAGCATCGTCTGTTGCTGCTGTAGCATCGTCTGCTGCTGCTGTAGCATCGTCTGCTGCTGCTGTAGCATCGTCTGCTGCTGCTGTAGCATCGTCTGTTGCTGCTGTAGCATCGTCTGCTGCTGCTGTAGCATCGTCTGTTGCTGCTGTAGCATCGTCTGCTGCTGCTGTAGCATCGTCTGTTGCTGCTGTAGCATCGTCTGTTGCTGCTGTACCACCGTCAGCTGCTGCTGCTGCTGTAGCACCGTTGTTGGTGTGGCTTATTGAGAATACCAAGAAACAATTAACCCCAGAGGATTTGCCACCCAGGATAACCCAAAAAAGTCAGTGTCATCGAAGACTGTCTAACTTATTTCCATTGGGGTCCTTAATCTTGTCTCCCAGGATGCAACCCACACCAGTCGACTAACACCCAGGTGAACAGGGAAAAATGCCTGGAACTAGTGCTCATATTGGTGAATTTAAAGCCAGCAAAGGTTGGTTTGAGAGATTTAAGAATCGTAGTGGCATACACAGTGTGATAAGGCCTGTTCTGGAAGAAAATGCCAAACAGGACCTACAGTACTCAGGAGGAAAAGGCACTCCCAGGACACAGTGTCTCATCAGTCATTGCTGCATCTTCAATAAAGGTAAGTGTCATTTATTCTTCATTTAGTAGAGTAGTACATGCACAATATATATTGTGCATGTACTACTCTACTATTGTGCATGTATCCTTCTCTTTGTGTGTAGGAAAATGTATATTTCATGTGGTAAAATTTTTTTTTCATACTTTTGGGTGTCTTGCATGGATTAATTTGATTTCCATTATTTCTTATGGGGAAAATTCATTCGCATACCGAACATTTCGCATAACAACCAGCCCTCTTGCATGGATTAAGGTCGCTATGCGGGGGTCCACTGTACAATGCCTGCACTTTAAAGGAGGAGTTTGTGTATTGACAGTTTGGAGGGATATGTTGTGTATCTTTATACATATATGCTTCTAAACTGTTGTATTCTGAGCACCTCTGCAAAAACAGTGATTATGTGTGAGTGTGGTGAAAGTGTTGAATGATGATGAAAGCATTTTCTTTTTGGAGATTTTCTTTCTTTTTTGGGTCACCCTGCCTCGGTGGGAGACGGCCGACTTGTTGAAAAAAAAAAAAATAATAATCACTCTTGGGGACTTTAAATGTCTTATTTTATGTTAATACAGTGGACCCCCGCTTAACGATCACCTCCTAATGCGACCAATTATGTAAGTGTATTTATGTAAGTGCATTTGTATGTGTATGTTTGGGGTCTGAAATGGACTAATCTACTTCACAATATTCCTTATGGGAACAAATTCGGTCAGTACTGGCACCTGAACATACTTCTGGAATGAAAAAATATCGTTAACCGGGGGTCCACTGTATATACATTTTCATTAATCCATCTATGATATTTTCTTCAAAATTACTTTAAAAGCACGTTACATAGCACATAAACACGCTATGTTTATATGTTATGGATGTGTGGTAGTCAGGCAGAGGAAAAAATATTACGTTTTCTCTGGTCCAGCACCAGAGAAAACATGTATGATTCTACATTTGGCCCAGTCACTCCTCTTAACACACAACGCTTTTGTTTACAATTTTCAGCATAAATTATTCATTACTTCTTCCATCGTTTATGATGGCATCTAAAGGTAGTTGTTAGGAACGATTAAACTCATTGTACAAGGTATGTCAGTGGTAATAATATGGCTCTGGGCCGCATTAAATATCATGTAGCTATGTAGGTACACTAGGTAGGTGCAGCTATGTAGGCAGGCGGACTACATACCTACATCTACCGGCTACCTACACCTGGCTTCATACAAATAAATAAATCCTACATTAAGACTACACATAATTTAAGGTAAATAATGAGTGTCCTGTATGTGTATTTTATCTCCCTGGGCTGCTTCAGATATCATCTATTAAGTTTGGGATGGGGAGCCAGGGCTACCTACACCTGATTTCCTATGAATAAGTACTACTCACCTCTCCCCCTACATTAAGACTACAAATATTTCAAGGTAAGTAGTGAATGTACTGTGTATGTATTTTACTTTTATTGTGTATGTATTTTACTTTTATTGTGTTTTTAATGCCTAGTTCTATTACTAACTTAATATAAGTTAGTGTAAACTTGTCTGGCATTTATATGCTTTTATGAGTGGAAAAAATGGTGTTCTGCTTTCCGGTGATGTCTGCTTTCTGGCAGTAGCCTGGAACCTAACCTGTCGTATAAGTGGGGCCCTACTGTACTAATGATGCAATTATACATATGCTTGAACTAATATATTCGGCACTCAAAAAATGAAATTACCCTGGGACTTTTCATAGACCCACTTAAAGCTTTTGATACAGTTGACAATGACCTATTGCACCTAAAACTTGAACATTATGGGGTCAGAGGAGACACTCTTGTGTACTTAAAATCTTAGCAATAGAGGCCAGTTTGTATACACAAAATAGTGCTAACTCCGGTACACAACCTGTTCTTGTTGGAGTCTCAGAGGGTAGTGTCCTTGGCCCACTTCTCTTTCTCATTTACATCACTGGCCTCTTATGCAGACTAATGCAATATTGTAATAATTGTATAAATAATGTCAACCCATTCATGACTGCATATTAGAATGGCTAGTTGGACATTTATTGGACAGTGACATCATTTGTTTACTTTTGAACATCGGCAAAAATCAAACATTTCCCCTACTTTGAGCTCCATTTCCAGGTTCTTTTTTTAGTAAAACCATTCAAAATCACCTCTATTTCTATAATATGTTTTCCATTCTATTAAATGAGACCAAGAAAATGAGAATATAACCATAAATACTATACGAAAATAGACCACAAAGTCGGCATTTTAACCCTTTGACTGTCGAAGGGCCCAATCCTGAAGTTGCTCCTGGTGTCGCAAAATATTCGAAAAAAAAAAAATTATTTTTTCTTATGAAAATGTTAAGATTATTTTTCTGATTGTTTTAGTCCCCAAAAAAAATTTTTCCCATCAGTACTTACCGAGATATAGAGGCATGAAGTTTGCAGAAAATGAGCCGCGTATGGCAACAGCGGCGACTGCCGCTCACCCGGTAAACTTTGGTTTACTTGTATTTGAAGGTTTGTTGTTTTTTTCACTATTTTATTTTTTTACATAACTTATGTGGCCTGTGAGACCAAAGTAAGGTGCAATGTACATATATACACTCGTTGTATACAACACAATAAGCACACAAACATAATTATCAATATATTGTTTACAAAACTTGTTTACAAAAACAAACAATACAAAAAATTTTTTATTACTATTGTTCTATAATATATATACCAATATACAGTCACTGAACATACTCCTAGAAGTTCTGTAGCTTGTGGAACTCTGTGAAACATGGTGTCATACACAGTGGTGTTTTACACTCTTACACATAAAACATGGTGTCATACACAGTGGTGTTTTACACTCTCACACATAAAACATGGTGTCATACACAGTGGTGTTTTACACTCTCACACATAAAACATGGTGTCATACACAGTGGTGTTTTACACTCTTACACATAAAACATGGTGTCATACACAGTGGTGTTTTACACTCTCACACATAAAACATGGTGTCATACACAGTGGTGTTTTACACTCCTCACACATAAAACATGGTGTCATACACAGTGGTGTTTTACACTCTCACACATAAAACATGGTGTCATACACAGTGGTGTTTTACACTCCTCACACATAAAACATGGTGTCATACACAATGGTGTTTTACACTCCTCACACATAAAACATGGTGTCATACACAGTGGTGTTTTACACTCTCACACATAAAACATGGTGTCATACACAATGGTGTTTTACACTCTCACACATAAAATCAGTGTGTGTGCATTTTTGTTGAATTTTTTTTTTATGTGCAAAGACAAAACACCTCGTCTGAGCAGTTTTCTTCAAAGTATTTGTAGTGATACTGGTCCTGTGGGGAGCAGCAGCAGGATAATACTGCACCACCTCTAGGGGCCCTTAACAACAACAACAGTTTGGTGTGTGTCATGGGCACCAACACATGGTGTGTGATTCTCTCCTACTTTATCCATTTATCAGCGATGCAGATTACATGGTGAGTTTAAATATGTGGCCTGTAGTTATAACTTTTCTCTTGACATATGCAAGACATCACCATCCCTGTAGAAGCCATTATTAGATGTACTAGTCATTATATTTTGTTGTTGCAGAAGTACTATGAAGATTCTATGTTCAATAAAGCCTAGAGATAAGGCCTGTGTTTCTATCACAACAATTTATTGAACATAGAATCCTGGGCTACCTGGTGGTGATCCTGCGCTAGACTACATCACAACATGGAGCGTTTACTGAAACCTGAGAGGCTAGACTGTGACCCCAGCTTATCAACGGCTGCTCAGGAATGGAAGCACTGGTTTAAGACTTTCGAAAACTTCTTGGGAGCCCTTCCTAAAGAAGATCTAGATAAACTAAGTCTGCTCATCAATTTTGTGTCACCTAAGATATATGAGGCTATTTCTGAGTGTAATACCTACGAAGATGCTATCAAAACCCTCAAGTCTCAGTATATTAAACCTACAAATGAAATCTTTGCACGCTATCGCCTTGCAACTCGCCGCCAGCAGATTGATGAATCCTTAGAGGAATACTTTCAAGCACTGAAAATTTTAGGTAAGGACTGTCACTTCCAAGCAGTGACAGCTGCTCAGTATTGTGAAGAGTCCATCAGGGATGCTTTTATCAGTGGCCTGCAATCACCAATAATAAGGCAGCGTTTATTGGAGAATAAAACTCTCGACTTAGCCGCTGCCTTTGACCAGGCAAGAGCTCTAGATTCAGCCCAGAAGAATTCTGAAGTATACAGTACCACTCAGCCTTCTCGAGTGGTAAGTGCTGCAATTCCTGACCAAGACTCTTGCAATGAAGTTACTGGGAAACCTGCCTCAGTGACAGCAGCAGCAGGTACGGTGTGTTTCTTTTGTGGTTTTTCAAGACATCCACGTCCAAAGTGTCCTGCTCGTGAAGCAATGTGCCATAAATGCCACAAGAAAGGTCACTTTGCTAAAGTATGTCGTGCTAATGCATCAACAAGAGCTAGTGCCTCCACACATTCCAGTGATCATGCGACTCTAGCAACAGTGACTTCTGCGGCTACTCCAAATTCACTGTCAAAGGCAGTTGTGAAAGTATTCATCAAAGGAACAGAAGTAGATGGTCTTATTGATAGTGGCAGCTCAGAGAGTTTCATCAACCTTGACTTAGTTAAACGGCTCTCCTTGACTCTACATCACTCATCAGGTACCATTTCTATGGCATCAACATCTCTCTCTATTCAGACCTTAGGGTTTTGTAAGGTAAATCTCAGAGTTAATGGAAAGGATTATCAAGATGTACATTTAGCTATTCTGCCACAACTGTGCTCTGATGTTATCCTTGGTCAGGACTTTCAGAAGCTGCATGGTAGTGTCACCTTAACATATGGAGGTGAACTGCCTCCTCTTGTTGTCTGTGGACTTAGCACTTTAAGGGTAGACCCACCAAAGCTGTTTGCAAATCTTACCGCGGATTGCCATCCTATATCAGCTAAGTCACGCCGCTATTCTTATGAGGATCGGATGTTCATTGAGAAAGAAACTCAGAGGCTGCTGAAGGAGGGTATTATAGAACCGAGTGATTCCCCTTGGCGTGCACAGGTTGTTGTTGTTAAAGATGGTTATAGGAAACGGAGACTGGCTATCGATTACTCTGAGACAATCAACAAATTTACACTTCTTGATGGGTACCCTCTACCTCGAATTGACGATACAGTGAACAAAATTGCTCAGTACTACGTGTTTAGCACAATTGATCTGCAGAGTGCCTATCATCAAGTCCCTATAAGGAATGAAGATAAACCATACACAGCATTTCAGGCTAGTGATGGCCTGTATCAGTTTACCAGAGTCCCTTTTGGAGTCACCAATGGGGTAGCCTGCTTCCAACGAATTATGGATTCACTCATTCAGGAAGAGCAACTCATGGGAACTTACGCGTATTTAGATAATGTTACCATTTGTGGCAAGACCCAGGAGGAACATGATGCAAACCTTGATAAGTTTTTGGAAGCCGCCAAGAAGAAAAATATCAGTTACAATGAGGAAAAGTGCACTTTTTCAACTAAAAGGCTTAGCATCCTTGGTTATGTAGTGGAAGGAGGTTCAATATTCCCAGACCCTGAACGACTACGACCTCTACGGGAACTTCCAATGCCTCAAGACAAAAAGTCACTCCGAAGAACTCTTGGTCTCTTTGCTTATTACTCACAATGGATCTACAACTATTCAAATAAAGTCCGCCCATTGAGTGCTACCACATTTCCTGTGACAAAGGAAGCAGAAGCCGCTTTCCATACTCTCAAACAGGACATTGAAAACTCAGTAGTTCAAGCCATTGATGAGTCCCTACCATTCGAAGTGGAAACGGATGCATCTGACATTGCCATTGCTGCAGTCTTATCTCAGGCAGGACGACCAGTAGCCTTCTTTTCGAGAACTTTTCAAGGATCAGAGAAATGTTATGCTGCTGTAGAAAAGGAAGCCCAGGCCATCATAGAAGCAGTTCGCCACTGGAGGCATTATTTAACTGGTAGACATTTCACCATAAGGACTGACCAACGGTCCGTGATGTATATGTTCGACAAGAGGCACAAAAGTAGGATAAAGAATGACAAGATATTACGCTGGAGGATGGAACTATCGTGTTATGACTTTGATATTCTGTACCGACCGGGTCAAGAGAACATCTCACCTGATGCATTCTCTAGGTCCCACTGTGGAGCAGCATGTCATGATTTGCAATCACTCTCAGCTCTCCACAAGGCTTTGTGTCACCCAGGAGTTACACGCCTGTACCATTTTGTCAAATCAAAGAACATGCCCTACTCAGTGGAAGATGTGCGACAAGTGATCAGAGCATGCAGAGTATGTGCAGAGTGCAAGCCAAACTTTCATCAGCCAGAGAAGACTCATCTCATAAAATCCACCCAGCCTTTCGAAAGATTGAATATAGATTTCAAAGGACCTCTACCAAGCACAAATCAGAATAGGTATTTCCTTAACATAGTAGATGAATATTCAAGGTTTCCCTTTGTATTCCCCTGTGCAAATATGGCTGCTTCAACTGTTATTAGTTGTCTTTCACAGTTGTTCTCTATTTTTGGTATGCCAGCTTATATCCATTCAGACAGGGGATCCTCGTTCATGAGTAACGAACTTCAGGAGTTTTTGGCTAGCAAAGGTATTGCCTGCAGCAGAACAACAAGCTACAACCCTCAAGGCAATGGTCAAGTGGAGCGGTTCAATGGTACTATATGGAAGGCAGTTACAATGACATTAAAGTCGCGCAATCTACCTGTTCAACACTGGCAAACTGTCCTACCTGATGCTCTTCACTCTATTAGATCACTGCTGTGCACAGCTACTAATGCAACCCCTCATGAAAGACTCCTCAACTATTCACGTCGTTCCTCTACGGGAGCCTCCGTGCCCACTTGGTTATGTCATCCTGGACCCGTTCTCCTGAAGAGTCACCGTAGGATGAACAAGACGGATCCTTTAGTGGAAGAGGTAGAGCTCCTGCAAGCTAATCCACATTATGCCCACATTTGCTACCAAAATGGTGAAGAGACTACAGTATCTACAAGACATTTAGCCCCAGTTGAAATCCCTATTAGTGTGGAATCTCAAGATACACCAATAGATGTGAAAGATGCTTCGTTTTCTCCTGGAAAGCCCCTTGAGACTACCCCTATGGAAATAGAGGATTCTGCTCCAGCAGTTAATCAAACCCCGCTGGAAAATATCGAACCTGGTGAAGAGGCTCAAGGGCTACGAAGGTCGGGACGTGTAGTACGTCGCCCACCTAACAGTTTGGGAGATTACTGTCTCTGATATTTTAGAAGGGGGAGATTGTAGTGATACTGGTCCTGTGGGGAGCAGCAGCAGGATAATACTGCACCACCTCTAGGGGCCCTTAACAACAACAACAGTTTGGTGTGTGTCATGGGCACCAACACATGGTGTGTGATTCTCTCCTACTTTATCCATTTATCAGCGATGCAGATTACATGGTGAGTTTAACCCTTTGAGGGTTTTGGTCGTACTAGTACGTCTTACGCGTAGGGGTTTTCGACGTACTAGTACGCATAAATTCTAGCGGCCTCAAATCTCGCAGGAAAAGGCTGATAAGCCTAGATGTGAGAGAATGGGTCTGTGTGGTGGGTGTGCGCAGTAGGAAAAAAATCTGGGACCCAGTGGTGCATTGTGGGAATGCCATCATAGTACACAATTTCCACCGTGCCCTGCAGTAAGAAGTTCCTCACTCCTCGGCGAATTGGGACACTTTTGTTCCCCAGTGACAGTTCTAATACAGATGGAAGTGACAGTGAAGATGAGTTTCAAGGTTCTGGTGAGGTTTTGACCGAAACTAATGACCATAATATGAGTAATAGTGAGGAAAACCCAGACAACCCACAGCCTTCCACCTCTGGTGCTGGGCCGTCGTTCAGTTGTACCAGAATCAAAGAGGAAACTCCTATTTTCCAAAATCCCAGACTCGGATGTGAGCATTGGTGATGATAATGATAGTGATTATGAACTACAAGCTCTTCAAACTTGTTCCAAGAATGGAGGAGGAGGAGGAGGCAGAGGAGGAGGAGGCAAGAGGAGGAGGAGGCAAGTGGAGGAGGAGGCAGAGGAGGAGGAGGAGGAAGAAGAGGAGGAGGAGGAGGAAGAAGAGGAGGAGGAGGAGGAGGAGGAGGAAGAGGAGGAGGAGGAGGAGGAAGAGGAGGAGGAGGAGGAGGAAGAAGAAGAATACGTAATGATAACAATAATACATAATAATAATACATAATAATAATAATACATAATAATAATAATACATAATAATAATAATACATAATAATAATAATACATAATAATAATAATACATAATAATAATAATACATAATAATAATAATAGGTAATAATAATAATATGTAATAATAAATGTTCACCCATGACAGTAACAAGATAAGGGGAGATAACATCTGATAAGTGCTGACTTTTGATGAGGGTAAATGAGGGTAGAGCTGATGCCAAAAGATGAGATGAACATCGCCCTCCCTTTGTTTTTGCTGGTATACTAACATTTCTGTCTGTCTATTTGCCTGTCTGTCAAGCTCCCTGTCTATCCATCTAGCTCTCTGTCTCAGAGAGCCACAAGACTGCGTCATCACTTTTACTCACATCTTCAAGCAGAGTATAGCACTTTGTCTGGGTTTCTTGGGTTATCCTAGGTAATTTATACTATGTATACTTGTATTTATGTGTACCTGTGAGACAGAGATAGACAGACAGATAGAATGAGGGAGAAAGATAATTAGATAGAATGGAGGAGGGGAAGCAGCATCCGACCCCATTGTTTTGACAGGCCGGAGGGGGAAAGAGTAATTAGCCAATATGTCACTTTGACAGCTGCCGACTCCTTGTAATTTACACTATGGACGAGGAGGAGAAGGAGGAGGAGGAGGAGGAAGAGGAATAAGAGGAAGAGGAGGAGGAAGAGGAATAGTAGGAGGAAGATTAGGGGGAAGAGGAGGAAGAGGAAGAAGAGGAGGAGGAGGAAGAGTAGGAGGAAGAGGAAGAAGAGGAGGAGGAGGAAGAGGAGGAGGAGGAAGAGGAAGAAGAGGAGGAGGAGGAAGAGGAGGAGGAGGAAGAGGAAGAGTAGGAGGAAGAGGAAGAGGAGGAAGAGGAAGAGTAGGGGAAGAGGAGGAAGAGTAGGGGAAGAGGAGGAAGAGGAAGAAGAGGAGGAGGAGGGTGGAACACTAGTACACTGGTACTGGTACACTAACATTTCTGTCTGTCTATTTGTCTGTCTGTCAAGCTCCCTGTCCTATCTGTCTATCCATCTAGCTCTCTGTCTCAGAGAGCCACAAGACTGTGTCATCACTTTTACTCACATCTTCAAGCAGAGTATAGCACTTTGTCTGGATTTCTTGGGTTATCCTAGGTAATTTATACTATGTATACTTGTATTTATGTGTACCTGTGAGACAGAGATAGACAGACAGATAGAAAGAGAGAGACAGATTGAAAGAGATAGAATGAGGGAGAAAGATAAAACACCATTGTGTATGACACCATGTTTCAGAGTTCCACAAGCTGCAGAACTAATAGGAATATGTTCAGTGACTATATTGGTATATATATTATAGAACAATAATAATAAACAATGTTTTGTATTGTTTGTTTTTGTAAACAAGTTTTGTAAACAATATATTGATAATTATGTTTGTGTGCTTATTGTGTTGTATACAACGAGTGAATATATGTACATTGCACCTTACTTTGGTCTCATAGGCCACATAAGTTATGTGAAAAAATAAAATAGTGAAAAAAACAACAAACCTTCAAATACAAGTAAATCAAAGTTTACCGGGTGAGCCGCAGTCGCCGCTGTTGCCATACGCGGCTCATTTTCTGCAAACTTCATACATCCATATCTCCCTAAGTATTGATGGTAAAATTTTTTTGTTTATCCTATAATGTTTAGAAAAAAAAACTATTTTTTCATAAGAAAAAATAATTTTTTTTTTTTTTGAAATTTGGCCGACCCTGAGAACGAGTTTCGGAGAGGGCCTGTCGACCCTCAAAGGGTTAAATATGTGGCCTGTAGTTATAACTTTTCTCTTGACATATGCAAGACATCACCATCCCTGTAGAAGCCATTATTAGATGTACTAGTCATTATATTTTGTTGTTGCAGAAGTACTATGAAGATTCTATGTTCAATAAAGCCTAGAGATAAGGCCTGTGTTTCTATCACAACAGTATTAGCAGGCAGTTGTGTTATGTAGCTATCCTAGGTAAATGGTCGTGTGTCATCCTTCCTTCCTAATTTCCTTCATTCCTTTCCTTCCTGGAGGCTACCTGGAGGACATTCCACCTCTCTTCCTACATTCCTTCATCTGTCCTTCATTACTTTTTTCCTTCCTTTCATCTAGTCCTTCCTTCATTCCTGCCTTCCCTTCTTGCTTCTGGTTTCTATAATATATATATACACATATATAGTCACTAGATACTTTCATAAAACTGCTATTATCACCCTTCAGCAAGCTTGTCTTGTGTGCGAGTGTGTGGCTTATAATTGTTTTGAGTCAGGAGTCGGCAGCTGTCAAAATGACATATTGTCTCATTACTCACACCCCCTACCGCCTGTCAAAACAATGGGGTCGGATGCTGCTTCCCCCTCCATTCTATCTAATTATCTTTCTCCCTCATTCTATCTCTTTCAATCTGTCTCTCTTTCTCTCTCTCTGTCTATCTCTGTCTCACAGGTACACATAAATACAACTATACATAGTGTAAATTACCTAGGATAACCCAAAAAATCCAGACAAAGTGCTATACTCTGCTTGAAGATGTGAGTAAAGGTGATGATGACACAGTCTTGTGGCTCTCTCTGAGACAGAGCTAGACGGATAGACAGGGAGTTTGGCAGACAGACAAATAGACAGACAGACAAATGTTTGTTCATCGTCATCTTCTTCTTCTTCTTCTTCTTCTTCTCCTCCTCCTCCTCCTCCTCCTCCTCCTCCTCCTCCTCCTCCTCCTCCTCCTCCTCCTCCTCCTTCTTCTCCTCCTCCTCCTCCTCCTCCTCCTCCTCCTCCTCCTCCTCCTCCTACTCCCCTCCTCCTCCTCCTCCGCCGCCTCCTCCTCCTCCTCCTCCTCCTCCTCCTCCTCCTCCTCCTCCTCCTCCTCCTCCTCCTCCTCCTCCTCCTCCTCATCCTCCTCCTCCTCCTCCTCCTCCTCCTCCCTCCTCCTCCACCTCCCCTCCTCCTCCTCCTCCTCCTCCTCCTCCTCCTCCTCCTCCTCCTCCTCCTCCTCCTCCTCCTCCTCCTCCTCCTCCTCCTCCTCCTCCTCCTCCTCCTCCTCCTCCTCCTCCTCCTCCTCCTCCTCCTCCTCCTCCTCCTCCTCCTCCTCCTCCTCCTCCTCCTCCTCCTCCTCCTCCTCCTCCTCCTCCTCCTCCTCCTCCTCCTCCTCCTCCTCCTCCTCCTCCTCCTCCTCCTCCTCCTCCTCCTCCTCCTCCTGGCTCTTGACAGATGGACAGCTGCCCTCCACCCTCGTTTACGCTCATCAAAGGTCAGCTCTTATCAGATGTTATCTCCCCTTATCTTGTCACTGTCATGGGGTGAACTGTTTTCATGCCTCAAGGGAACATATTATTATTATTAGGTATTATTATTCTTCTTATTCTTCTTCTTCTTCTTCTTCTTCTTCTTCTTCTTCTTCTTCCTCCTCCTCCTTCCACCTTCCTCCTCCTCCCTCCCTCCCTCCCTCCCTCCCTCCTTCCTCCTCCCTCCCTCCTTCCTCCTCCTCCCTCCTTCTCCCTCCCTCCTTCCTCCTCCTCCCTCCCACCTCCTCCCTCCTTCTTCCTCCTCCCTCCTTCTTCCTCCTCCCTCCTTCCTCCTCCTCCCTCTTTCCTTCCTCTTCCTCCTTCCTTCCTCCTCCTCTTCTTCCTCCTCCTCCTCTTCCTCCATTGCTTTTGGTCTCAAACTCCTCGAAATCATGAAATTGATCTTCATTGACACTTCCATCGTGTTAGAGCATCACTTGGGAAGAGAAGAGTCCCAGATTTGAAGGGAAGTCACATATTTCTTACCGCTAGACATGCTGAAAAAGGACGACTGAAATGGTATTCCCACAATGCACCACTGGCTCCCCGATTTTTTTTATATGGTGCACACTGACCATGGAGACCCATTCTCTCACATGTGGGCCTACCAGCTTTCTCCTGCTTGATTTGAAGCCGCTAGAATTTATGCGTATAGATACGTCAAACACGGTATCTCCTATGACGTACATATACGACCGCGACAGTCAAAGGGTTAATTAAAAAAAACTGTCAGTTTTTTTTTTCTCATTATGCCCTGCGTGCTGCAGGATTTTTTTATATGGTGCACACTGACCACACAGACCCATTCTCTCACATGTGGGCCTAGCAGCTTTCTCCTATTTGATTTGAAGCTGCTAGAATTTGAGTATACGTCAAAAACGGTGGCTCGTAAAACATATGCGTATATACGACCAAAACAATCAAAGGGTTAAAAAACCAAAAAGGGAGGAAACCCCACCTAAGGACTTAGTACCTCAAGTATTTATGGAAGGGGATTGTCCTTCCAAACAATAAAACACCTGCGTCATCTTCCCTCCTATCGTCTCATCATTCATCAACAACTCCACAATAAAGGTAAGTGGCATTTAATTATTGTTTATTTTGCATGTCCCATTCGTTTTGGTGTAGGGAAATGTATATTTCATGTAAAAAAAAAAATTTTTTTTCCTACTTTGGGGTGTCAGGAACAGATTAATTCTATTTCCATTATTTCTTATGGGGAAAATAAATTCGACCAACGGCAAGCTCTCTGGAACGGATTAATGTCGTTGGTTGAGGGTCCTCTGTATATCAGTATTGTTCACATGCAGGAAATCAGCGAGCATAGGGCTTGTATAGCAGTTGTCTGTGTACACTGTATGGCCCTTGCCAAGGCATGGTTCCATTATCCTGCGAACAACAACATCGGAAATGCTCAGCATCTGTCTGTCATCATCGAGTGTATTTCTCCTGGTGTATACAATGACATCCAACACAAGACCACTCTCACAGTCACACATAACAAAAAGTTTTATACCAAAATGATTTCGTTTGCTCTGTATATATATTTCTTGAATGATAGGCATCCCTTGAACAGAATCAAGGACTCATCAACAACAATGTTCTTGAAGGGATAAAAGTATGCACTGAATTTCTGCTTCAAATACATAAACACTTCCCGGATTTTGTATAGAAGGTCATTTCTGTTTGGCGTATTTGTCTGAGAAGTGCAACATTCGTAGCAACAGAGTGAATCTGTTGCAGGGAAGGAGGTCACGAAAGACTGGAGTACTGATGAAGTGGTCTGTGGACCAGTAATTACATATATAGTTCTTATAGGTATGTGGCATAAGCATGACAGCGGCAAGGAATAAATACATTTCAGCCACTGGTTGTGTCTTTCCACCTGCTCAGCCGTGATGATTCTCCAACCTCTGCTGTGTTGTCCATGATATATCGGTAATTGTTTGTCTGGGTCACTATCAGGTTCATTATAGGCTCATCAAAGTACAACTAGAAATAGTCTAACTCTGTAGACTCATTCGTTAGGGGACATTCTGGCTGGATGCCACTTCCACTCACATCAAAATCACAAGGCTGTGGCACGAATATACTTTGTGTCCAGTTCCACTCACGATCGCATGGTGCAGAGTGGACCTGTGGCATAGGGCAAGGGGAGAGCAGGAAAAGGGACAAGAGTGGAAGCAGCACATTGTTGAGGGGATGCCGTGCAGTCCTTTGTTTACCTGGAGTTTACCTGAAGAGTTCCAGGGGTCAACGCCCCCACTGCCCGGTCTGTGACCAGGCCTCATGGTGGATCAGAGCCTTGAGGCCTGGTCACCCACTGTGCCATGTGGTCCAGGCACCGTGCCACCCACCACTACTTCCTCCATCCCTGCATACTCACCTTCATGATCACTTTCACTATCAGTGGTCGGGGTTTTGGACCGTGACCTGCCACGACCCTTGGGGATTGCATATGGCGCACTGCCTGAGTGTAGATGACGATGCCTAAAAGTACACTTCACTGGTGGATAATGAACTTCACTCTCGCTAGATGAATTCTCGAATGGCATAAAATCAATCTCATCATCACTTACATCACTTTCACTCTCACTAAAGCACCGGGAAAATGATAGTTTCCTCTTGCAAAGTTCCCTATGGGTAACACTCGCCACTCCAGAGGTGCTTGGCCCAGGGTCTTGTGTGGCCACACTGGCCACCCCAGAAGTGCTTGGCCTAGGGTCTGCTGTGGCCACACTGGCTACCTCAGAGGTGCTTGGCCCAGGGTCTGCTGTGGCCACCCCAGAGGTGATGGGCTGAGGGTCATCTGGGTTATCGTCGACATTTTCACTAATTCCTTGAATATTACTGGCCCCATTGGTGTCGGATCCACTAAACTCACAATCTATATCACTTTCCCCCGAATAGTAGTGTTAATACGATGAGGCGAGGATGTGCCATGATGTTGACCCAAGATGGAGCTGAATGTAACTGGACCTACCATGCTGTAGCCAGGCGTCCCCGATTTTTTTTCATACAGCGCACACTGAGTGTGCACACCCATTCTCTCATGTCTAGGCGACTCAGACCTATTGTGCCAATTTTGAACGAATGAAAAATGAAACGTATACGTTCGGGGTGCTAGCGGTAAGAACATATATATACGTTTGGACCATTTAGGAGTTAAGAGGAAAGTGATGTTGACCCCTGAGTTTAGTGGCTTTGAGATGGATGTGGCTACAAGCGATTGAAGAAATGTCAAAAACCTTGATAATAATCCATATGCAACATTTGTGCAACATCCTTTCAATTTTGATACCACTGGTAGTGTCAGCCTGCCAGAATGTCCTTTAACCTATGCCTTAAATAAAGAGAAACATTTCTGGAATGTGTAATACGTGTTTGGCAGGCCAGGTAGCTGGCTGGGCGGCTGGCTGATTGACATTGGCTGTCTGTCTATCTATCTATGCCTGTCTGTCTGTCTCTATCTCTGTCTCACAGGTACACATAGTTATATGCATAGTGTAAATTACCAAGGATAACTGAAAAAATCCAGACAAAACCACTGTGCTTGTAGATATAAGGCGTAATAAGCGTGACTGGCAAGTAATACTCATTTTCACTTGTTCAGGACTCAGACGTGACGACTCTGCATGCATCGTGTGTAATACCTGTTAGCTCATGAGCGGTTCTGAGACAAAAAGAGAGACAGGCAGAGGCAAGAAGACAGACAGACACACAGGCAGACAGAAAGACAGATAAGCAGAGACAAAGGTAAAGAGACAGAGCTAGACAGACAAATACACAGACACAAACAGATAGACATGTTTTGATGTAACAGTGAAAACAAACAATGCCAAGGCAGTGCACGATCATCAGGTGTCACTCCACTGCTTCACTGTCAGCAGTGGAGTGACACTCATCTTACGCTAAGCTTCAAGGCATTTCATATATACTCTTGCATGCCTAAAACATTGCTGGGACCTATAAATACAGTGGACCCCCGGTTTATGATATTATTTCATTCCAGAAGTATGTTAAGGTGCCAGTACTGAATGAATTTGTTCCCATAAGGAATATTGTGAATTAGATTAGTCCATTTCAGACCCCCAAACATACACGTGCAAACGCACCTACATAAATACACTTACATAATTGGTCGCATTGGGAGGTGATCGTAAACCGGGGGTCCACTGTACTTGGTATATATTTTTAGACAGTAGGTGACCAAGGCAGGTGAAAATATTCACTTGTCAGTGTGTTTGTGACTATTTGAGTACTATTTCAGTACCTAATGTTAGTGCCAGACCAAACATTGGCTATGAAATCACAAGAACTACTACAAATTGTAATTATCAGAACATAAAAATTATGTAAATTAAAAAAAAAGAGAAAAGGTATATTGGCAACACTTCTGCAAGCAGCAGGACTGCATGCTGCCATCAGGTGAGCATCCAGTGCCTGCTTTGCTGTCTTATATCTCAGTAAGTACTGATCCAATTTTTTTTTTTTTGTCTTATTACACACAGAAAATTGCCCTCTTTAGTTTAAATTTTTTTCTTTTTTTTTTTTCTTTTTCTTTTCAAAATATTTGGAGCGCTGGACAAGAAAACGTAGATCTACATTTGGACAGTTTATGGGTTAAATCGGTAGGATCACCTCCTTTATGGATCAGAGTAACCCTAAGTATGGATTGGAGTAATCTTGAGTAGAGATGGGAAGGTTTAAGTTTCAATGGACTTGTTAAAAAGTGTTGCAATAATGGGTGACAACAAATGAGAAGCTTTTTTATACATGAGTGGTGGTAAGTTATTTGGGTCTCCTGCCTTGTTCTATAGTGTTTTCATGATGAGTTAGATTTCAGTAAGGTTTGTTGGGGCTAGGAATAGATAGTTTTTTGGTTGTGTGTTTGAGTTTGGGATTTTGCTTGTTAGGGTTGTTCCTACAGTCAAGAAAAAGACGATTAGTTTGTTGGCAGTATCTGTCAGCTGGATGAGAGGTTCATTTGGTTTTGTTAAGTTAATCACATTGTTTTGAGGCAGTTTCCTAGAGAGGGTTTTTCAGGTCCTTTTCATATCCCCTTTTATGTCATAAAATTTTTTCTTAACAGTTTTCTTGGCCCTTCTTATTAGATTCATAAGTGTTGATGAGTAATGTTTCGTCTGTTCCTTCATTATTTGACTTGTTCTGTATTGTTTTTCATATAGGTGTTTTTTGTCAATAGAATTTAGGATGCTTTTTGTAAGCCAGGGGCTGTTTAGTCTCTTGGCTGTGATTTGTCTCATTTTTATTAGACAATGTCTGTTATAGAGGTTTTGTTTTTTTGTACAGCCTCTCCTCATTCAGTGATGTACTCGTTTACCAATGCCTCGGACTTACAACAGGCTCTCTGGTCGGTATGCATGCCTAAATAATGTATACTAGAGCTGATTTTCTCTATTCTGTTTATTACAATATACAGTACACTACTGTATAAACATAAAAATATACCAGAAATGTTATAAATGGTGCAGAGGTGACTAAAACAATGTCAAAGACCATTATAGTATGCTCCTCACTTGGCAACGAATTCGTTTACCGACGTGGTCTTAGGAATGGAAATCTGTCGTTAAGTGAGGAGAGGCTCTAGAAAGATTTTGACACATAAGAACATAAGAAAGAAGGAACACTGCAGCAGGCCTACTGACACATGCAAAGCAGGTCCCCCCTCCCCCCAGGATTAGCCCAATGACCCACCTAGTCAGGTCACTTCCACTTAAGGAAGGAGCATGGCATCAGACCTAGTAGCACAAGCTAGTCAGGTCCAACTCACATGCACCCACACCCACTCATGTATTTATCTAACCTATTTTTAAAACTACAAAGCGTTTTAGTCTCTATAACTGTACTCGGGAGTTTGTTCCACTCATCCACAACTATGTTACCAAACCAATGGTTTCCTATATCATTCCTGAATCTGAATTTTTCCAACATGAAACCATTGCTGTGAGTCCTGTCTTGGCTGGAAATTATCAGCACACTATTTACATCCCCTTTATTTATTCCTGTTTTCCATTTATACACCTCGATCATATCCCCCATAATTCTACGCCTTTCGAGAGAGTGCAGATTCAGGGCCCTCAGTCTATCCTCATAGGGAAGATTTCTGATACATGGGATCAACTTTGTCATCCTCCTCTGTACGTTTTCCATTGCATTTATATCCATTCTGTAATACAGTGACCAGAACTGTGCAGCATAATCTAAATGAGGCCTAACCAAGGATATATAGAGTTGAAGAACAACCTGAGGACTTCTATTATTTATACTTCTAGATATGAAGCCAAGGATTCTGTTAACTTTATTGCAAACACTAATGCACTCTTGTCTTGGTTTCAGATTACTGCTAACCAGAACTCCTAAATCCTTTTTGCAATCAGTAGTATTAAGATATGCATTATTTAGTTTATATATGGCATGGTTATTTTCCTGTCCAGCATTTAGATCTTTGCATTTGTCTATATTAAACTGCATCTGCCACTTCTCCGACCATTGCATCAGTCTCTTCAAATCATCCTGGAGTGCTCTAGTGTCCTCATTAGAATGAATTGGATGGCCTATTTTGGTGTCATCAGCAAATTTGCTTGTGCCGCTATTTATTCCCTCATCTATGTCGTTTGTGTAAATTGTGAACAACAATGGGCCCAACACTGAGCCCTGTGGAACACCACTTGTGACGTGCCCCCATTCTGATTTCTCCCCATTTATGCAAACTCTCTGCTGCCTATTTGTCAGCCATGCCTCTGCCCAGGAAAAAATTTCTCCTATTCTGTGTGGCTTAAGTTTCCTAAATAGCCTCTGATGTGGAACTTTTTCAAAAGCCTTACTGAAGTCCATATACACAATATCATATTCATTACCATGATCTACATCCTCAAACACCTTAGTGAAAAAAGTTAGTAAATTCGTAAGACAGGAATGCCCCTTCGTAAAACCGTGTTGAGATTCATTAATCAATTTATGCCTATCAAGATGGCTATGAATTGCTTCGGCAATTATTGATTCCATAAATTTTCCCACTTTGGAGGTAAGGCTTATTGGTCTATAGTTCGAAGCCAAAGACCTGTCACCTGCCTTGTAAATAGGTACAGGTGTATTACATTTGCCATTATCCACTTACCAGGCACTATGCCAGTTTGTAGTGATATGTTGAAAAGATTGGCCAAAGGTATGCTAAGTTCCTCTTTACATTCCTTTAACACCCCTGCAAACAGTTCATCAGGGCCTGGGGATTTGTTAGGTCTTAATTTCTCTATTTGTCTGAGGACCATGTCACTAGTTACTGCAATCGTGCATAGTTTATTATCGTCCTGTTCCACATAATCTGTTATTTCAGGAATTTCGCTAGTATTTTCCTGGGTAAAAACTGAGAGGAAGTAGGTATTGAAAATTTCACACATATCCTTATCACTGTCAGTGATCTGACCTGAGTTATTCTTATTTTTTTATTTTATTATCACACTGGCCGATTCCCACCAAGGCAGGGTGGCCCGAAAAAGAAAAACTTTCACCATCATTCACTCCATCACTGTCTTGCCAGAAGGGTGCTTTACACTACAGTTTTTAAACTGCAACATTAACACCCCTCCTTCAGAGTGCAGGCACTGAACTTCCCATCTCCAGGACTCAAGTCCGGCCTGCCGGTTTCCCTGAACCCCTTCATAAATGTTACTTTGCTCACACTCCAACAGCACGTCAAGTATTAAAAACCATTTGTCTCCATTCACTCCTATCAAACACGCTCACACATGCCTGCTGGAAGTCCAAGCCCCTCGCACACAAAACCTCCTTTACCCCCTCCCTCCAACCTTTCCTAGGCCGACCCCTACCCCGCCTTCCTTCCACTACAGACTGATACACTCTTGAAGTCATTCTGTTTCGCTCCATTCTCTCTACATGTCCGAACCACCTCAACAACCCTTCCTCAGTCCTCTGGACAACAGTTTTGGTAATCCCGCACCTCCTCCTAACTTCCAAACTACGAATTCTCTGCATTATATTCACACCACACATTGCCCTCAGACATGACATCTCCACTGCCTCCAGCCTTCTCCTCGCTGCAACATTCATCACCCATGCTTCACACCCATATAAGAGCGTTGGTAAAACTATACTCTCATACATTCCCCTCTTTGCCTCCAAGGACAAAGTTCTTTGTCTCCACAGACTCCTAAGTGCACCACTCACCCTTTTCCCCTCATCAATTCTATGATTCACCTCATCTTTCATAGACCCATCCGCTGATACGTCCACTCCCAAATATCTGAATACATTCACCTCCTCCATACTCTCTCCCTCCAATCTGATATCCAATCTTTCATCACCTAATCTTTTTGCTATCCTCATAACCTTACTCTTTCCTGTATTCACCTTTAATTTTCTTCTTTTGCACACCCTACCAAATTCATCCACCAATCTCTGCAACTTCTCTTCAGAATCTCCCAAGAGCACAGTGTCATCAGCAAAGAGCAGCTGTGACACCTCCCACTTTGTGTGTGATTCTTTATCTTTTAACTCCACGCCTCTTGCCAAGACCCTCGCATTTACTTCTCTTACAACCCCATCTATAAATATATTAAACAACCACGGTGACATCACACATCCTTGTCTAAGGCCTACTTTTACTGGGAAATAATTTCCCTCTTTCCTACATACTCTAACTTGAGCCTCACTATCCTCGTAAGAACTCTTCACTGCTTTCAGTAACCTACCTCCTACACCATACACCTGCAACATCTGCCACATTGCCCCCCTATCCACCCTGTCATACGCCTTTTCCAAATCCATAAATGCCATAAAGACCTCTTTAGCCTTATCTAAATACTGTTCACTTATATGTTTCACTGTAAACACCTGGTCCACACACCCCCTACCTTTCCTAAAGCCTCCTTGTTCATCTGCTATCCTATTCTCCGTCTTACTCTTAATTCTTTCAATAATAACTCTACCATACACTTTACCAGGTATACTCAACAGACTTCTCCCCCTATAATTTTTGCACTCTCTTTTATCCCCTTTGCCTTTATACAAAGGAACTATGCATGCTGTCTGGCAATCCCTAGGTACCTTACCCTCTTCCATACATTTATTAAATAATTGCACCAACCACTCCAAAACTATATCCCCACCTGCTTTTAACATTTCTATCTTTATCCCATCAATCCCGGCTGCCTTACCCCCTTTCATTTTACCTACTGCCTCACGAACTTCCCCCACACTCACAACTGGCTCTTCCTTACTCCTACAAGATGTTATTCCTCCTTGCCCTATACACGAAATCACAGCTTCCCTATCTTCATCAACATTTAACAATTCCTCAAAATATTCCCTCCATCTTCCCAATACCTCTAACTCTCCATTTAATAACTCTCCTCTCCTATTTTTAACTGGCAAATCCATTTGTTCTCTTGGCTTCCTTAACTTGTTAATCTCACTCCAAAACTTTTTCTTATTTTCAACAAAATTTGTTGATAACATCTCACCCACTCTCTCATTTGCTCTCTTTTTACATTGCTTCACCACTCTCTTAACCTCTCTCTTTTTCTCCATATACTCTTCCCTCCTTGCATCACTTCTACTTTGTAAAAACTTCTCATATGCTAACTTTTTCTCCCTTACTACTCTCTTTACATCATCATTCCACCAATCGCTCCTCTTCCCTCCCGCACCCACTTTCCTGTAACCACAAACTTCTGCTGAACACTCTAACACTACATTTTTAAACCTACCCCATACCTCTTCGACCCCATTGCCTATGCTCTCATTAGCCCATCTCTCCTCGAATAGCTGTTTATATCTTACCCTAACTGCCTCCTCTTTTAGTTTATAAACCTTCACCTCTCTCTTCCCTGATGCTTCTATTCTCCTTGTATCCCATCTACCTTTTACTCTCAGTGTAGCTACAACTAGAAAGTGATCTGATATATCTGTGGCCCCTTTATAAACATGTACATCCTGAAGTCTACTCAACAGTCTTTTATCTACCAATACATAATCCAACAAACTACTGTTATTTCGCCCTACATCATATCTTGTATACTTATTTATCTTCTTTTTCTTAAAATATGTATTACCTATAACTAAACCCCTTTCTATACAAAGTTCAATCAAAGGGCTCCCATTATCATTTACACCTGGCACCCCAAACTTACCTACCACACCCTCTCTAAAAGTTTCTCCTACTTTAGCATTCAGGTCCCCTACCACAATTACTCTCTCACTTGGTTCAAAGGCTCCTATACATTCACTTAACATCTCCCAAAATCTCTCTCTCTCTCCTCTGCATTCCTTTCTTCTCCAGGTGCATACACGCTTATTATGACCCACTTCTCGGATCCAACCTTTACTTTAATCCACATAATTCTTGAATTTACGCATTCATATTCTCTTTTCTCCTTCCATAACTGATCATTCAACATTACTGCTACCCCTTCCTTTGCTCTAACTCTCTCAGATACTCCAGATTTAATCCCATTTATTTCCCTCCACTGAAACTCCCCTACCCCCTTCATCTTTGTTTTGCTTAGGGCCAGGACATCCAACTTCTTTTCATTCATAACATCAGCAATCATCTGTTTCTTGTCATCCGCACTACATCCATGCACATTCAAGCATCCCAGTTTTATAAAGTTTTTCTTCTTCTCTTTTTTAGTAAATGTCTACAGGAGAAGGGGTTACTAGCCCATTGCTCCCGGCATTTTAGTCTCCTCATACGACACGCATGGCTTACGGAGGAAAGATTCTTTTCCACTTCCCCATGGACAATAGAGGAAATAAAGAAGAACAAGAGCTATTTAGAAAAAGAAGAAAAACCTAGATGTATGTATATATATAGTTATTCTTAAGTGAGCCTATCTTGTCCCTAATCTTACTTCTGTATACCTGAATGAACCCTTTTGGGTTAATCTTCGAATCCCTTGCGACCTTAGCCTCATAATCCCCTTTTGCTTTTCTTATTCAGTATCAAGGCTGGCTGCTAACTCACTTTGCCGGTCAGTGTTACTTAACCCCTTAACCTCTGACTGTTTGGGTCGTATATATACGTCTTACGAGCCACCATTTTTGACATATATACTCATAAATTCTAGAGGCTTCAAATCAAGCAGGAGAAAGCTGGTAGGCCCAGATGTGACAGAATCGGCCTGTATGGTCAGTGTGCACCATATAAAAAAAATCCAGCAGCACACAGTGCATAATTAGAAAAAAAATGATTGATGGGATGGGAGGAGGGGAGAGCATTATCTTCTTACTGTTTAGAAGGGGAATCTCCGACCGTTTTTTTACTTCCCTTCTTCTTTTAATGCCACTAGGACAATTAAAATTTGTGCCGACTTTGTGGTCTATTTTCGTATAGTATATATGGTTGTATTCTCGTTTTCTTGGTCTCATTTGATAGAATGGAAAACATATTATAGAAATAGATGTGATTTTGATTGGTTTTTCTATGGATAGAACCCTGAAATGGAGCTCAAAATAGGGGAAATGTTTGATTTTTGCCAATGTTCAAAAGTAAACAAATGATGTTATTGTACAGTAAATGTCCAACTAGCCATTCTGATATGCAGTCATGAATGGGTTGACATTATTTATACAATTATTACAATTTTGCAGTAGTCTGCATAACAGTAAATCTTCTATTTTTGGTTTGAATAAAAATTCAAAATAGAAAGCAATATCAGAGGGGACTGGAGACGTGACTGATGAACAAAGAAAATGTTATTTTAGAGCCAAGAATGTCTGCATTCTTCATTCTGGACCTTATTTTGAAATAGTCATATTTTTTAATTTTTGTGAAATTGGCCAAATTGCAAATTTCTGACCACGTTATTGGCTGGTTGAAATCAGTAAATGGGCAGTTTCTTGTACTCAATTGATAGAAAAAATAGAGTTATAAAGAAATAGCTATGAGTTTGGTCGACTGGAACAATGGAATTAGCCAATAATAGGACTCAAAGTGGGCAAAATCGCAGATTCATAAATATCACCGAGGTCACTAACTTCGTGAGCGCGTAATTCCATCAGTTTTCCATCAAATTTTGTTCTTTTCATGTCATTACAATCGGGAAAAGATTCTCTATCATTTCATAAGAAAAAATAATTTTTTTTTTCCGGAAATTTTGCAACACCAGGAGACATCTCAGGATTTGGGGTTGCGACACAGTCAAGGGGTTAACTGTCAAAATGTAGATCTACGTTCTCTCGCCCAGTGCTTTGAATATTTTGAGAATTTTTTTTTTTTTTTTTTTTTTTTAATGTAGAGGACTTTTTTTTTACATAAAGCAATGTAAAAAAAAAAAAATTAGTACTTACGGAGATACAGTGGAACCTCAAAAATCGAACTGCTCCCAACACAACCAATTATGTAAGTGTATTTTTGTAAGTGCTTTTATAAGTGTATTTTTGAGGGTCTGAAATGGACTAATCTAATTTACATTATTCCTAATGGGAATAAATTCATTCGGTAAAGACACTCGAACAGCCTTCTGGACCGAAGAAAGTTCAATATTTGAGGTTCCACTGTATAAGGCCACAAAGTCAGTGCTTGTCGCTCACTTGATGGCAACATGAAGCACTGCTGCTTGCAGAAATGTTGCCAATATACCTTTTTTTTCTCTCTTTTTTTCTCTTTTTTTTTTTTTTTTTTTTTTTTTTTTTTTTTTTAATCTGATAATTACAATTTGTAGTAGTACTTGTGATTTCATAGCTAATCTTTGTTCTGACACTAATATTAGGTACTGAATTAGTACTCAAATAGTCACAAGCACAGTTACAGGTGAACATTTTCACCTACCTTAGTCACATACTATTGTCTATAAACATATACATAGTAGTATTTATAGGTTCCAGCAATGTTTTGAATATGTGGGAGTATATGATGATAATAATAATAATAAGCTTCCTTGAAGCATGGTGTAAGACGAGTGTCACTCCATCTGACAGTGCAGCAGTGATGACATTTGATGTGTGTGCACTGCCTTGACTTTATTTGTTTTCACTGTTACACTTAAACATGTCTGTTTGTCTAACTCTCTGTTTATCTCTGTCTCTACTTATATGTCTTTTGGTCTCTCTGCTTGTCTCTCTCTGTCACTCATGAACCAACAGGTATTACACACGACGCATTTGTTATGTCTGATTCCTGAGCAAGTGTAAATATGTATTACTTGCCAGTCATGCTTACTATGCATTATATCTACAAGCACAGTATAGCACTTTGTCTGGATTTTTTTGGGTTATCATAGGTAATTTACATTGTGTATAATTGTATTTATGTGTACCTGTGAGACAAAGAGATACACAGAGACAGAGATAGACATAGAGACAGAGATGCAGATACAGACAGACAGACGGAGATAGAGACAGCCAATCAGCCAGCCAGCCAGCCAGCCAGCCTACCTGCCAAACATGTATTGCACATTCCAGAATTATTTCTCTTAGGGCATAGGATATAAGACATTCTGACAGGATGACAATACCAGTGATACCAAAATTGAAAGGGTGTTGCACAGATGTTGCACATGGGTTATTATCAAGGTTTTTGATATTTCCTCAAGCACTTGTTGCCACATCCACCTCAGAGTCACTAAACTCGGGGTCAGCATCACTTTCCTCTTAAAATGGGAGTGTTAATACTACATAATATCAGTGAACCTCAGGTGTTTGCCGTGCTGTTTGCTCTAGCTGACTCTCAATTGAACTGGTGATCCCACAAGGTACTAAGTGATCCCAGATTTTTTTAATACTGCGCACACCAAGTGTTAAGACCCATTCTTGTACTACAGTAACCATATACATATGTTATATCCAAATCCTCACACTACAGTAACCATATAAATATGTTATATCCAGATCCCCCACTGATGTGGGGAACTAGTCACAAATATTTTATGACCAGTTCCCCAAACCACAGTAACCTAACCATGTAAATACAGCCTCTCCTCACTTAACAACAAAGTTTCATTCCTAAGACCACATTGGTAAACGAGTTTGTCGCTAAGCAAGGAGCATACTACAGTGGTAGTGGGTTTGTGTCAGCCGTCTTTGATATTGTTTTAATGTCCCCTTTGCACAATTTATAACATTATTAGTACGTATATTTTTAAATGTTTATACAGTAGCGTACTCTATATTGTAATAAATAGAATAGAGGAAATCAGCTCTTAATATACATAATTTAGGTGTGTGTACTAGTCAGAGAGCCCGTTGTAAGTCCAAGTCATCAGTAAACGAGTACATCGCTAAATGAGGAGAGGCTGTAATTTATGACCAGATCCGGTGTTCAACGAATGTATGTATTATTTAATTTGTCCATTTATTGAGCATTTTCTGTTTGATTTTTACTGTACTGTACAAAGTGCATAATGACATGTTAATGCATATTTCAGTGACCGTCTCTGTAACCAGATTCGCTCTCAGCAGCAAGTTATTGACCAGCAACAATCTGATTATGAGAACCTTAGCCGTTCAGAGACACGAGTCAAGCGGGAACTGACAGTTTCTAAACGTGATTTGGATGAGGCAAATCAAAACCTTAAAAAATTTTACCAAGCTGATTATGAATTAGAAGTAAAGGTAACTAACATTATACTTTTAAATAGTTTTTCTGGTAACTAATTTTTTTTTTTTTTTTTTTTTTTTTTTTTTTTTTTTTTTTTTTTTTTTGTCATGGTGACTGATGTTTTTGATCAGCTTTTTATGATTTTTCTTCAAATGTTGCACTTTGAATTTATTTCAAGTTTAATTTGTATCATTTTTTAGTGTTCTTAACTACTGCAACTTGTCCGACAACAGAAACTCCAGGATGAAGTTGAGCGACTTGGAGCAGCAATACGTCACCTTGAAGTTCTGCACACTGAGAAGGAGAAGCAGCTGGAAGAATGTTTGGCATCGTTGTCTGCTGCCCAGGGTCCAGCCCCACCCAACCATGTCTCTGAGGCAGCTCACCAACACCAGATTACCTCTCTCAATGATAAGGTCTCACACTCAAATATATTATTTTAGCATTATTCTTTTGAATTACAATCCTCCAAAAAAAAAAAAAAACTTGTGGAAGTAACCAGGTGATGCAGTCATGCATCACCTGGTTACTTCCCAGCGAGTATTATTTCTCCACCATTAAAAGATACTATGTGCTTTTGCATACATTTTTAATTAGTAGAGTCTATATAGTCTTTATATCTAGCACCGATCTTTCCCAATAAAATTATCACATTAAGAAAAATTTTACGTAAAAATGTGTGTAGATTTTTTTATATGGTATATTGTCCTAGGTGTGTCAGATAGGATTTAGAAGTCTTCCCCAGACACACACAATTCTTGCATGATACACCATCAGCACATAGGTCAAATTTTCAGTGATTCAATCTTTAAATATATTCATCTTTCAACAAACTGACTGTATCCCACCAAAGCAGGGTGGACCAAAAATAAAAATAAAAGTTTCTTTTTTTAATTTTAGTAATGTATACAGGACAATATTTAGTGAAGGGATTCAGGGAAACCGGTTATTTTCATATAGTCGGACTTGAGTCCTGGAAATGGGAAGTACAATGCCTGCACTTTAAAGGAGGGGTTTGGGATATTGGCAGTTTGGAGGGATATGTTGTGTATCTTTATACGTATATGCTTCTAAACTGTTGTATTCTGAGCACCTCTGCAAAAGCAGTGATAATGTGTGAGTGTGGTGAAAGTGTTGAATGATGATGAAAGTATTTTCTTTTTGGGGATTTTCTTTCTTTTTTGGGTCACCCTGCCTCGGTGGGAGACAACCGACTTGTTGAAAAAAAAAAAAAGAAATACAGGACAAGGGGTTACCAGCCTCTTGCTCCCGGCATGCTAGTCTCTTCTTACGACACGCATTGCTTACAGAGGAAGAATTCTGTTCCACTTCCCTATGTAGAAAAGAGGAAATAAAGAAGAACAAGCACTATTAAGAAAATAGAAGAGAACCCAGATGGGTGTGTAAATATATATACATGCACATGCATGTGTAGTGTAACCTAAATGTTTATAAAAGTAGCAAGATACACATGTTATCTAGCGTGTTTACACAATATTTTATTTAGAAATATTTTCTAATGTATCAGTTGAACCATGTCTACATTGTCGTCTACGGTGAACCATGTCTACATTGTTGTCTACGGTGAATAATAATAGACAAAAATTTGTTCAGCTTAAATATGCAGTGTTGCATCATTTTCTTACATTAAAGATTAGTAAATTAGCAACTTATATACTACTTGATCACACTACAGTGGACCCCTGGTATTCGATGGCATTAGTATTCGATAAATCCGGTTTTCGATGCATTTTAACGCAAAAATTTTTCCTCGGTATTAGATTGAAAACCCGGTATTCGATACGATTCGTACGAGACCTGTCCACGTGTGGCCTGAACTGCTCCGTGTGTGGTAGTGTTTACAAGCCAGCCAGTGTGCGCTCATCTAAGGATACATTCGGTACATTCCATATTATCCATATTATCACTGTGTTTGGTGCTTGTTTCTGCAAAATAAGTCACCATGGGCCCCAAGAAAGCTTCTAGTGCCAACCCTTCGAGAAAAAAGTCGCTAATGACTTACGAAATGAAGAAAGAGATAATTGCAAAGTACGAAAGTGGAGTGCGTGTGTCGGAGCTGGTCAGGTTGTATAATAAACCCCAATCAACCATCTCTACTATAGTGACCAGGAAAACGGCAATCAAGGAAGCTGTTCTTGCAAAAGGTGCAACTGTGATTACAAAACAGCGACCACAAGTGTTAGAAAATGTTGAGAGATTGTTACTGGTGTGGATAAATGAAAAACAGCAGGAGATAGCATCTCTCAAGCGATCATTTGTGAAAAGGCTAGGCAGTTGTATGACGATTTGGTAAAGAAATTGCCTGCAACTAGTGGTGATGCGAGTGAATTTAAGGCCAGCAAAGGTTGGTTTGAAAGATTTAAGAATCGTAGTGGCATACATAGTGTGATTAGGCATGGTGAGGCTGCCAGTTATGTTGTGCGACAGAAGTCCAGTGACTCTCAAGCTGGTCCTAGTGGCATTAAAAGAAGAAGGGAAGTAACCCCAGAAAAGGACTTGCTACCTCAAGTCCTAATGGAAGGGGCTTTCCCTTCGAAACTCTAACACCTCTCCCCTCCTCCCATCCCATCAATCATCACCAGATCTTCATTAAAGGTAAGTGTCAATTATTTTATTGTTATTGTAATTACTCTATTTCATTAAACTTAATATTTCATGTAGTACAAATTTTTTTTTTCATACTTTTGGGTGTCTTGCACGGATTAATTTGATTTCCATTATTTCTAATGAGGAAAATTGATTCGGTTTTCGATATTGTCGGTATTCGATGAGCTCTCAGGAACGGATTAATATCGAATACTGGGGGTCCACTGTATATATATATACACACAAACACATATACATACAGTGGAACCTCTCCTCATGAGTACATCCATGTGCGAGTTTTTCCAGATACCAGCAGTCGCTCGGTCAATTTTTTGCTTCCAGACTCGAACGAAATTTCCAGATGCGATCGGACCTCATGGGAGGTTTCTAGACGCTGGTGAGGGGCTCTTGCTCTTGATCTAGGGAATTGGATCTGAGTTGTTTGTTGGACTATCTTATTGAAACTTGGGCAATGTATGATGGAAAGATGCTTCTTAGGGTACACCAAAAATTAAAAAAAATCGGACCATAAATAACGGAGTTCACTTCTCAGTCATTAGCCTCCCCTTAGCAGTATATTTTTGTGTGGTTTTTATGGTTGTAGTCTCGTTTTTTTGGTCTCATTTGATAGAATGGAAGATATACTACAGAAATGGATATAATTTTGATTGGTTTCACAATGAAAAGTACCTTGAAATTGAGCTCAAATTAGCAGAAATGTTTGATTCTTTGGCGATGTTCGAGAGTAAACAAATGACGTCACCATCCAGTAACTGTCCAACTGGCACTGCCCTCAACCTTCACATGTTGGAAAGCTCTTCAGCACACTAGCAAAAGTGGGAGCAGACAACATGAAGCAGCAGTGGCAGACAACATGAAGCAACAGTGACAGACAACATGAAGCAGCAGTGGCAGACATCATTGTTTATTATGTCATATTACATATTTTGTGATAGATAAATAAGCTGTAGTGTTGATATTAGGGAAATTATTGAAGTACAGTGGACCCTCGGCTAACGATATTAATCCGTTCCTGAGAGCTCATCGTTAGACGAAATTATCGTTAGCCGAATTAATTTTCCCCATAATGGAAATTAATTAATCCGTTTCAGACAGCCAAAAGTATTAAAAAAAATTTTTTCATGAAATATACATTTCCTTACAAAGAAAACAATGAGACATGCACAATAACTATATAAATAAATGTTAAAATGACACTTACTTTATTGAAGAGTACATTGGAACCTCTACTTGCAAGTTTAATCCGTTCCATGACCTTGCTCGCAACTGAATTTGCTCATTTGCAGAGTCAATTTTCCTCATTTAAATTAATTGAAATGCAATTAATCCATTCCAGTGGAATTCTGTACTTCAATAATTTTGCTAATATCAAATCTACGGCTTATTTATCTATCACAATTCATCTAATATGACGTAACAAACAATATAAATAACACAGAAACAAACAATATGTCATTATATATGTGGCAGCAGCGGTAGCCGACGAGAGTTTGTCTGGAGACAGGACAAAATACTCCTTGAATATTTCGCTATCATCAACTCTACGGCTTATTTATCTATCACATTTCATCTAATATGAAATAATAATATAAATAACATAGAAACCTGATATATACTCCAGAATGCATAAAATGTCATTATGTGACAGGTGGAGGTGGCCACAACTGCTCCCTCTTAGTTGCGGTAAATGCTGCCAACTAGTGACGGCCTTTTGAAGTCGTCTATTATTATAATTACAGTGGTCCCTCGCTTCTCGTAGTTCCTGGCAATCGTAATTTTCGCCAATCATAGGGTTATTTTCGTAAAAACATGGACTCGCTTTTCATAAGTTGACTCGCGAGTCGTAATTCGTCCCGGATGCGTACCCACGGCGTGAGCCGTGGCGGCAGCCAGTCTGGCATTGTTTACCAGTGAGCGAAGGTCCCCTCATGTGCTCCAGCGAAATATTTCATAATATTCCATTTATTTTAGTGCATGCAAGTACTAAATAAGCTACCATGGCTCCAAAGAAAGCTCCTAGTGCCAAGCCTGTGGTAAAGGTGAGAAATATGATTGAATTTAAGAAAACCATCATTGAACAATATGAAAGTGGTACAAGTGTGGCCGAACTGGCCAGGATGTATAAGAAACCCTACACAACCTTATGTTCCATAGTGGCCAAGAAAAAGGAAATCAAGGACGCTGTTGTTGCAAAGGGGGTAAGTATGCTGACAAAAATGAGATCACCAGTACTCGAAGAGGTTGAGAAGTTATTATTGGTGTGGATAAATGAGGAACAATTAGCAGGAGATACTCTTATGACTTCGATTATTTGTGAAAAGGCTAGGCAGTTGCATGAAGATTTGATAAAGAAATTGCCTGCAAATAGTGGTGATGTGAGTGAATTTAAGGCCAGCAAAGGCTGGTTTGAGAGATTTAAGAATCGTACTGGCATACACAGTGTGGTAAGGCATGGTGAGGCTGCCACTTCGGACCACAAGGCGGCTGAAAAATATGTGCATGAATTCCAGGAGTACATAGAGGCTGAAGGACTGAAACCTGAACAAGTGTTCATTTGTAACGAAACAGGCCTCTTTTGGAAGAAAATGCCAAAGAGGACCTTCATTACACAAGAGGAAAAAGCAATGCCAGGACACAAGCCTATGAAAGAGGCTGACGCTCATGTTCTGTGCTAATGCTAGTGGGGATTTCAAAGTGAAGCCATTACTAGTGTACCATTCTGAAAATCCCAGAGTGTTCAGGAAAAACAATGTTATGAAGAGTAAATTGTGTGTGTTTTGGAAATCTAATAGTAAGGCATGGGTCACGAGGGAAATTTTTGTCGAGTGGTTCAATGAAGTGTTTGGCCCTAGTGTGAAAGAGTATCTCCTGGAAAAGAAATTGGATCACCTTCATTCATTCCATTACTGTCTTGTCTGAGGCGTGTCAGTACGTACTATAGTTCAGATTCCCCCAAGAACCGCAATGTGTTCTCTGTACTTCCCACCTCCAGGACTAAAGATTGGCTAACTGATTTCCCTGAATCCCTTTCTAAATGTTACCTTGCTCACACTCCAACAGCACATCAAGTGATAAAAACCCACTTGCCTCCACTGATTCCTATCTAACACCAACCCTAGCGATGCCTCTGAATATTTGCATGCATAAAATCATACATGAAAACTATAAAAACGATAAATACTACATGAAATAAATGAAAATTTAACTGAACCTTTACTGAGGAATGCTAATGGTCTAAGAGGAAGGTGGAGAGATGTTATTGTTTGGAAAGGTTGTCACCTTCCATAAAATCATCAGGTAACTGCCCATCTGGTGTTATTTCTATTCACTGCCTCTGTGCAGTAGCACTTCAAGTTGATGGGAATTTATTTGCATTTGATTTTTTTCTTTGCTGTCCAATCTTGTTTGCTTTTGACAACTTTTCAAAAATTTTCCAAAGTAGTCAGCAACATTATCATTGAACAGGTAGATGCTCCTATGCCTAACAGTAATGTTAGGATGCTATTTTTGCACCAGGCTGTGTGTTTGAGCCCAGTGGTAACAGTTCCTTAATTTCTGCAGTGAAACTGTTGCCTTTACTGCTTCCCTCCTCAAAAGAAATTTCCTCAACCACTTCTTGCTGCTTCTTGTGCAGGCCTTGAAGTTCATGTGTGGTGAGCTCATTCTTGGGATCCTCAGCCAGCTCCTTACATTCTCATCATCCATTTTCCAACCCATAGACTGACCCAGAAAAACAGTATTCTTCACTACAGGCTCTGCCTCAAAGCCTTCAAAATCTCCAACTGACTCAAAGTCTGGCCACAATTTCTTCCAGGCAGAGCTTGTTGTCCTGAAAGAAACTGCTCCCCCCAGGCTTTGTCTTTTATCATTAAACACTCTAGGATATTAAAATGGTTTTTCCAAAATTCCCTAAGGGTAAGCTCTGTTTTGGAGGTCACTTCAAAGCACCTTTTAAACTACTTTTATGTAAAATTTCTTAAAATTGGAAATTACCTGCTGGCCATGGGTTGGATTAGAGGAGTGGTGTGGGGGGGGGGGGGGCAAGAAATTCACTTTAACCCTTTGACTGTCGCGGTCGTATATATACGTCTTATGAGGTACCGTGTTTGACCTATATATACTCATAAATTCTAGCGGCTTCAAATCAAGCAGGAGAAAGCTGGTAGGCCCACATGTGAGAGAATGAGTCTGTGTGGTCAGTGTGCACCATATAAAAAAATCCTGGAGCACGCAATGCATAATGAGAAAAAAAAAAAACTCCAACATTTTTTTTTAATTAATATGCTGACTTTGTGGTCTATTTTCATATAGTATTTATGGTTGTAGTCTCGTTTCTTGATCTCATTTGATAGAATGGAAAACATATTATAGAAATAGAGGTGATTTTGATTGATAATAGAGGTGATTTTGATTGATAATAGAGGTGATTTTGATTGATTTTACTATAAAAAGAACCTGGAAATGGAGCTCAAAGTAGGGGAAATGTTTGATTTTTCCCAATGTTCAAAAGTAAACAAATGATGTCACTGTCCAATAAATGTCCAACTAGCCATTCTAATATGCAGTTATGAATGGGTTGATGTTATTTATACAATTATTACAGTATTACAGTAGTCTGCATAACAGTAAATCTTCTATTTTTTGTTTGAATAAAAATTCAAAATAGAAAGCAAGAGTAATATCAGAGGGGCCTGGAGACGTGACTGATGAACAAAGAAAATGTTATTTTAGAGCCAGGAATGTCTGCATTTTTCATTCTGGACCTTATTTTGAAATTGTCATATTTTTTAATTTTCGTGAAATTGGCCAAATTGCAAATTTCTGACCACGTTATTGGGTAGTTGAAATTGGTAAATGGGCAGTTTCTTGTACTCATTCGATAGAAAAAACGGAGTTCTAAAGAAATCGCTATGAGTTTGGTCGACTGGAACAATGGAATTAGCCGAAAATAGGGGTCAAAGTGAGCAAAATCTCCGATTTGTAAATATCGCTGAGGTTGCTAACTTCACGAGAGCGTAATTCAATCAGTTTTCCAGCAAATTTCGTGTTTTTGGTGTCATTACAATCAGGAAAAGATTCTCCATCATTTCATAAGATTTTTTTTTTTTTTTTTTTTTTTGCGACACCAGGACACACCTCAGGATTGGGGGTTGCAACAGTCAAAGGGTTAATGAAGCTGTATTCGTCCACCAAATTTTCCTCCGAGCTTGGAGGATGAGCAGGAGCACTGTCGATTACCAGAAGTGCCCCTAACCCCTTGAGGGTCAGTGCTGTAGTTCTGCGGCTTTGAACTCTGGGTCAGTGCTGTAGTACTATACCATGAGCTCAGCTTACTCAGATAAGCTGTGAGTAGTAAATTTGGGCCTAGATATGAGAGAATGGGTCTGTGGTAAGTGTGCACCATATAAAAAAATCTTGCAGCATGCAGTGCATAGAAAAAAGAAACCTTGCTTTTGGTGTAACTTTTTGAATGTCACAAGCCCCTTTCTGAAACTGTCATTCTATGTCGAAAAATTTTTGGAAAAAAAAAAATTTTTTTTTTTCTTAGGAAATGATAGAGAATCTTTTCCTGATGATAATACCACCAAAAGTATGAAATTTGGTTGAAAACTCAGAATTACGCTCCCGCGAAGTTAGCGGTCTCAGCGACATATACGCATCTGCGATTTTGCTGACTTTGAGTCCTATTTTTTGGCCAATTCCATTGTTCCAGTTGACCAAACTCGTAGCTATTTCTTTAGAACTCCATTTTTTCCATCAACTGAGTACAAGAAACTGCCCATTTACCAATTTGAATTACCCAATAAAGTGGTTAGAAATTGGCAATTTGGCCAATTTCATGCAAATTAAAAAAGATGCCAATTTCAAAATAGGGTCGAGAATAAACAATGTAGACATTCTTGGCACTAAAATAACATATCCTCTGTTCATTAGTCATGTCTCTAGGCCCCTCTTATATTACTATTGCTTTCTATTTTTATTTTTTTTCATGCAAAAAATAGAAGATTTAGTGTTATGCATACTACTGCATTATTGTAAAAATGGTATAAATAATATCAGCGCACTAGTGAAAAAATATTAGACTCCCCAGTTGACGTGTATTGGACGTGTGGTGTGATTTGCTTACTCTTGAACATTGGTAAAAATTGAACATTTCTGCTACTTTGAGCTCAATTTCAAGGTCATTTTCATCATGAAACTAATCAAAATCATCTCTATTTCTGTAAAATGTTTCCCATTTTATCAAATGAGACCATGAAAATGAGAATACAACCATAAATATTATACAAAAATACACCTCAAAGTCGACGTTTTAACCCAAAAAAACGGTCGGAGTTTTTTTTTTTCTCATTATGCACTGCGTGTTGCAGGATTTTTTTATATGGTGCACACTGACCACACAGACCCATTCTCTCACATGTGGGCCTGCCAGCTTTCTCCAGCTTGATTTGAAGCCGCTAGAATTATTGAGTATATATACGTCTGAAACACTGGCTTGTAAGATGTATATGTACACCCAAAACAGTCAAAGGGTTAATACAGCAACTTTGGGGTGTATTTTAGTATGGCTTTTATGGTTGTATTCACGGTTTCTTGGTCTCATTTGATAGAATGGAAGATATATTACAGAAATGGAGATGATTTTGATTGATTTGAGGACTGAAAATAGCGTGAAGTTGAGCTCAAAGTAGCTGAAACATTAAATTTTTGCAGATATTCCAGAATAAACAAATCACATAACTCATCCAATATGTGTCCACTGGTCAGTCTGATATGCATTCATGAATTCACTGACATTATTTTTTGTGTGTGAATGAAAATTCAAGATGGAATTCACATGTAAAACATGGGAGCATAACTAATGAACAGAGGAAATGTTATTTTAGTGCCAGGAATGCCTGCATTATTTATTCTGGACCCTATTTTGAAATTTGTGTGACATTGGCTAAATTACCAGTTTCTGATCACTTTATTGGGTAGTTGAAATAGTTGATTATGTGGTTTCTTTTGCTCAGTTGATAAAATGGAAGGCATACTAATGAAATAGCTAAGAATTTGGTTGACCGGAACAGTGTAATTGGTCAAAAATAGGAGTCAGTGGGCAAAATCACCGATGCGTAAATATTGCTAACAGAGCAAAATTCGCAATAGCGTAATTTCGTCAATTTTTCATCAAATTTCATACTTTTTGTTTTATTGCCTTTGGAAAAAAATCCTCCACCAGTTCATTAGAAAAAATAGCAAAATTTTTTTGAGAATTTTTGAACCCTATTGACAAGTTTCAGATCAGGAGTCTGGACCCGGAAAGGGTTAATGGTAAGTGTTTTTGTGAAATTAAGACACATGTGCAACATCTGGGTATCTTTATTGTAGACATTTCACCATCCAGTGGCTTTATCAATACAAATTCTAGGACACAACTTGAAGACAGTAGAACTATGTACAGAAGATGAGGTAATCAGTCCCTCAACCTAGGAGTAGGTGCGAAGAGCACCATAGTCGTGGAGATTCTGAAGCAGAAGAAAGGAGCCTGGCGCTTATATAGTAACATCAGGTGTAGCTGACGAGGACATAGTCACTGGTAGGCGGGATTCCCCAGTGGAAGTAGGTCCTTCCCAAAGAGATGGGTTAGTTGTAGTAGTAGTTGTCGTAGCCGTGAAGGTTATGTACATGTCCTCAGAATCAAGATTCCATGATGTTGCAGTGTCTGACATAGTTCTACTGTCTTCAAGTTGTGTCCTAGAATTTGTATTGATAAAGCCACTGGATGGCGAAACGTCTACAATAAAGATACCCAGATGTTGCACATGTGTCTTAATTTCATCTTGTCGGTATTATATACCATTCTTACACAACTTGTCAGACACTGCAACATCATGGAATCTTGATTCTGAGGACATGTAGGCAGTAATTGGAACACTCAGGTTCCTGACATTTAAGACGTGCCAGGTTTCTTGCTGTATATATCCACAAACACTGCAATAGGTTGTGGGGACAATGACCAGATCACGACTTTATTCTTGCTATTACGCAATCCAAAGTTATCACATAAGAAGAGTTTGCAAAATTACAATGAAATTATGCAGGAGATAGAGTTGTGAGGTGTTGTAGTTTTACATTGGTGGTAGTGCGTTGTGGTGTGTGGGTGACCAGCTGGGATAGTGTTGCCTTCACAGTTATCACTTTCATATTACATTCTTTCACATTACATTCTCTCTCATTACATTCTCTCTCATTACATTCTCTCTCATTACATTCTCTCATTACATTCTCTCTCATTACACTCTCTCTCATTACATTCTCTCATTACATTCTCTCATTACATTCTTTCTCATTACATTCTCTCTCATTACATTCTCTCTCATTACATTCTCTCTCATTACATTCTCTCTCATTACATTCTTTCACATTACATTCTCCCTCATTACATTCTCTCTCATTACATTCTCTCACATTACGTTCTCTCACGTTGCATTCTCTCACGTTACATTCTCACATTACATTCTCTCACGTTACATTCTCACATTACATTCTCTCTCGTTACATTCTCACATTACATCCTTTCGTATTATATTCTCTCATGTTACGCTGCTGGTGTTAGCAGCACAGGCTACAAACACAAGCAGCATCAGCCTGATGAACTAGGTTGTCAGCAACTACTGCCTGGTTGACTAGGCTGTCAGCAGAGGGGCTGGCTTGAAGCTAGAATAAGAGAGTAGAAAAGTAGTAAAGCCTTGCCCACATGTCCAGCTTACACTTTACTGAACCATAGTTGACACCTTGCTCCACACCTGACACCCTCCCACCTGATACCACCTCCCACACCTGACAGCCTTCCACACCTGACAACCTTTAACACACGAGCATGGTTTCAGAGAAGGACAATTGTGTGTCATAAACCTACTGGAGTTTAACAACAGGGTGATGGCAGTAAGACAAGAAAGAGAGGGATGGGTAGATTGCATTTTCTTGGACTGTAAGAAGGCTTTTGACACAGTTCCACACAAGAGATTAGTGCAGAACCTAGAGGGTCACTCAGGTATTACAGGAAAGGCACTGTAATGGAAGAAAGCAACAATGAATCATGGTACATGACGAGGTGTCAGAGTGGGCACCTGTGACGAGCGGAGTTCCACAGGGGTCAGTCCCAGAACTGGTGCTGTTTCTGGTATATGTAAATGACGTGATGGAAGGGATAGATTCAAAAGTGCCCCTATTTGCAGACAGTGCGAAGCTAATGAAGAGAATTTAGTCAGATGAGGATTAGGCAGGATTATAAAGGAATTTGGATAGGCTGCAAGCCTGGTTCAGTGAGTGGCTCCTAGAATTTAACCCCACCAACTGCAGAATCATGAAGATTTGGGAAGGGCAAAGAAGACCGCACACTGAGTACAATCTGGGGTCAAAGACTGCAAACCTCACTCAAGGAAAAGGATCTCAGGGTGAGTATAATACTGACCACATCTCCTGAGGTGCACATCAACCAAATAACTACTGCAGCATATGGGCACCTGGCAAACCTAAGAATGGTATTTCAGCACCTCAGTAACTAATCCTTCAAGACTTTGCACATCAGGCCCATATTGGAGTGTGCAGCACCAGTATGGAACCCACACCTGGTCAAGCACACAAAGAAATTAGGGAAAGTGCTAAGGGGCATGTCCTAAGAGGAGATGTTAAGGGAAATCAGCTTGATGACACTGGAGAGCAGGAGGGACAGGGATGATATGATGATGACATAAAATACTGAGAGGAATTGACAAGGTGGATAGGGACAGAATGTTTCAGAGATGGGACTCAGGAACAAGAGGTCACAACTGGAAGTTGAAGACTCAGGTGAGTCACAGGGATGTTAGGAATATTTTTTCAGTCATAGATTGTCAGGAAGAGGAACAGTCTGGAAAGTGATGTAGTGGAGGCAGGATCCATGCATAGCTTTAAGAAGAGGTATGATAAGGCTCATGAAGCAGGGAGAGAGAGTGGACCTAGTAGTGACCAGTGAAGAGGCAGGGCCAGGAGCTATGAATTGACCCCTGCAACTGCAATTAGGTGAGTACAATTAGGCAAATACCTGTCACAACCTCCCACACCTCACTATGAAAATGGTATATGAATGTAACAGTTTAAACAGGGAGTTTAGGAATGAATAATGTTTTCAACAATTTCTTAACGGTAGCCAAACGTAATTAGCTTAAGGTTGTACAGCAGTGATGGTACAGATGAAAATCACCTTGTGGTACATTGCATGCTTTGTCAGTTGCATTTAAATATTCAGACAGAAATTTTAGGCAAAATTTATTTACATTTATAATTTTTCTTGAAGGTTACTTCTCTGCGCCAAAGCGTAATTGAGCGAGACAGACGGATTAACGAGTTGAGTGAGCGACATTCACAAGACCTTAAAGCCATTCATGAAGCTCAGGTGGAAGCTCATCGAAGTAATCGTCGATTTACAACTACAATTGACCACGTCTTAAAGGTATGAAGAAGTTTTTATACTTAATATATTGGTTGTAAAATTTACTAATTACTCTTAATCTTTCTCTCCTCTTTTTTTTTTTTTTTTTTCAACTTCCTAACTTCTGTCTGCTTGCTGGAGGTGATACTCGACTTTTCTAGGCATTTTTGTGTGTCAGTTCAATGCATGAAAGTGATATTTGTTTCATATATGTCATCTATAAGTTTTCATTAAGTGTTTCAAGTGGCTTTTGAAGGGTTCTTAACACTTGAAGATAATTGGAAAAACTGAGGAAGATTGTGTAATCGACATCTGCTATCAAGAAATGATAGTGAGCACTGAGCAGCAGTGATATGGAGAGTTCATTTAGTACTCAGTGTGCATCATTGCATGACTGCAAATAAAGAATTTGTCTTAGTCATGTTTTCCCACAAAATCTATAAAATGCTATTGAACTTATAAATTCCTTTCATGTTTCTTCATATTAGGTTTTGATTATACTACCTTTAGAGGAAATAATTTATGGTACAGTGGAACCCCTGTCAAATAGGGGGTTCAAAATGTGGATTGGGTAATAACACTTACGTGGGATGTATGTATATTCGACGGACAAAATGATAAGCACCAAGCCTCACCCCATAGGCACAGTGGCGCCTAGGGGGTGAGCGGCATTCAAATCATGCTAGGTCAGCTGTAACAGTGAATAACAGCCAGTGATTCGCGCAGGCACAGAGGATCAGTAACGGTCAGTGTATGAGTCATTACTACTGACACTAGTAACTGGTTACTGGTAACTGGTACTATTGAGATAACTGATATTACTGAGACCCCGAGTTTTGGCTGTAATCTGCTCTAGGAGTTAGGCCTAAAGTCGAAGCAGTATTTCCCATAAGAAATAATGTAAATCCAGTTAATCCATTCCACCCAAAAATATTCACACACAAAAAAATAATTCTTTTTAACCCTTTCAGGGCCAACAGGTCCTCTCCCAGACTTGTTCTCAGGGTCGACAAATTTAAAAAAAAAATTATTTTTTCTTATGAAAAGATAGAGAATCTTTCCCCGATCATAATGACACCAAAAGTATGAAATTTGATGGAAAACTTACAGAATTATGCTCTCGCGAAGTTAGCAGTCTCGATGATGTTTACGCATCAGCGATTTTGCCCACTTTGGGCCCTATTTTCGGCCAGTTCTAGTGTACTAGTCTACAAAAATCATAACTATTTTGCTAGAACTCCATTTTTTGTATTGAATGAGTACAAGAAACCATTTACCGATTTCAACTATCCAATAAAGTGGTCAGAATTTAGCAATTTTTCTAATTTCACACAAATTTCAAAAGATGCCAGTTTCCAAATAGGGTTCAGAATAAACAAAGACATACCTGGCACTAAAATAACATTTCCTCTGTTCATTAGTCACATCCCCACGCCCCTCTTACATTCTTTGGCTTTCCACTTTGAATTTTTATTCTCACAAAAAATAGAAGATTTACTGTTATGCAGACTACTGCATTAGTGTAGAAATGGCATAAATAATATCAGCGCACTTGTGAAAGAATATTAGACTCACCAGTTGACGTGTATTGGACGTGTGGCATGATTTGTTTACTTTTGAACTTTGGCAAAAATCGAAGATTTCTGCTACTTTGAGCTCAATTTCAAGGTACTTTCATTGTAAAACCAATCAAAATCGTCTCAATTTCTGTAATGTGTCTTCCATTCTATAAAATGAGACCAGGAAAACCAGAATACCATCATAAATACCATACGAAAATACAGTGCAGAGCTGCTGTTTTAACCCTTTCAGGGTTTCGGCCGTACTAGTACGGCTTACGCACCAGGGTTTTTGATGTACTAGTACGCCTAAATTCTAGCACCCTCAAATCTAATGAGAGAATGCTGGTAGGCCTACATATGAAAGAATGGGTCTATGTGGTTAGTGTGCGCGGTATAAAAAAATCCTGCAGCACACAGTGTGTAATGAGAAAAAAAAAACTTTGACCGTGTTTTTGGATTAAAACAGCGACTTTGCACTGTATTTTTGTATGGTATTTATTGTTGTATTCTAGTTTTCCGGGTCTCATTTTATAGAATGGAAGACATATTACAGAAATTGAGATGATTTTGACTGGTTTTACAATGAAAAGTACCTTGAAATTGTGCTCAAAGTAGCAGAAATGTTCGATTTTTACCTAAGTTCAAAAGTAAACAAATCATGCTATGTGTCCAATACACATCAACTGGTGAGTCTAATATTCTTTCACAAGTGTGCTGATATTATGTATACCATTTCTACACTAATGCAGTAGTCTGCATAACAGTAAATCTTTTTTTTTTTTAGAATAAAAATTCAAAGTGGAAAGCCAAAGAATGTAAGAGGGGTGTGGGGATGTGACTAATGAACAGAGGAAATGTTATTTTAATGCCAGGAATGTCTTTCTTGTTTATTCTGGACCCTATTTGGAAATTGGCATCTTTTGAAATTTGTGTGAAATTGGAAAAATTGCTAAATTCTGACCACTGTATTGGATAGTTGAAATCGGTAAATGGGTGGTTTCTTGTACTCATTCGATAGAAAATATTGGAGTTCTAGCGAAATAGTTAAGATTTTTGTCGACTAGTACACTGGAATTGGCCAAAAATAGGGCTCAAAGTGGGCAAAATCGCCGATGCGTAAATATTGTCGAAACTGCTAACTTTGCGAGAGCATAATTCTGTAAGTTTTCCATCAAATTAAATACTTTTCATGTCATTATGATTGGGAAAAGTTTCTCTATCTTTTCATAAGTTTTTTTTTTTTAAATTTGGGCGACCCTGAGAACAAGTCTCTGAGAGGGCCTGTCGACCCTGAAAGGATTGAACCAAAAACACTGTCAAAGTTTTTTTTTTTCTCATTATGCACTGTGTGCTGCAGGATTTTTTTTATACTGCTCACACTGACCACATAGACCCATTCTTTCATATGTAGGCCTACCAGCTTTCACTAGATTTGAGGGTGCTAGAATTTAGACGTACTAGTATGTCAAAAACCCTGGTGTGTAAGCTGTAATAGTACGTCAGAAACCCTGAAAGGGTTTAAGAATAAATACTATAGTTTTACATACAAAAAAAAAAGAAAAATAAACATAAAGCACTAATTTTAATGGATAAATGAACATTTAACCCTTTCAGGGTCCGTGCTGTAGATCTACGGCTTTACATTGAGGGTCCAAACCGTAGATCTATGCCAAAATTCTAGCAGCGTCAAATTTAGCGCAAGAAGGCTGGTAGGCCTACATCTGAGAGAATGGGTCTGGGTAGTCAGTGTGCGCACTATAGAAAAAATCTGGACGCCTGCATGGCATTGTGGGAACGCCGCCAAAGTAACTTTGTTCATCATGCGTGGCGGCAAGGAAGCTCTCACTTCCCACTCACTCTCCTGGCGAATTCTGACTCTCCTCCTCACAACTTAAAGTTCTAAGACTGATGGAAGTGGATCTGAAGAGGAATTCTATGGTTTTGAACCATATGGTACCATTGTACCATATGGTACAATGGTACCATGTCATACTATGGTATCTTATGGTACAATGTACCATATACAGTGGACCCCCGATTTGCGATATTAATCCGTTCCTGAGAGCTCATCGTAAACCAAAATTATCGGAAAGCGAATCAATTTTCCCCATAATAATGGAAATCAAATTAATCCCTGCAAGACACCCAAAAGTATGAAAAAAAAAACTTTCAGCACATGAAATATTACGTTTAATGCACACAAACTGAAGAAGACATGCACAGTTTGTAGTATGTACTCTACTAACAATAGAATACATGACACTTACCTTTAATGAAGATCTGGTGATGATTGATGGGATGGGAGGAGGGGAGAGTGTCGAACCTATTGTTTAGAAGGGGAATCCCCTTCCATTAGGACTTGAGGTAGCAAGACCTTTTCTGGGGTTACTTCCCTTCTTCTTTTAATGCCACTAGGACCAGCTTGAGAGTCACTGGACTTCTGTCGCACAACATATCTATCCATAGAGGCCTGTACCTCTCGTTCCTGTATGACTTTCCTAAAGTGGTTCACAACAGTGTCATTGTACAGGTTGCCAACACGGCTTGCAGTAGCTGTGTGAGGGTGATTTTCATCAAAAAAGCTTTGCACTTCAAGCCACTTTGCACACATTTCCTTAATCTTTGAAGTAGGCAACTTCTTCAATTTCTCTATCCCCTCCTCCAAAGCAGTTTCCTCAGGTCTGCCCTCTTGCTGTTCAAGATGATCTAGCAGCTCATCAGTGGTTAGTTCATCATTGTCCTCCTCCACCAACTCTTCCACATCCTCCCCACTAACCTCCAACCCCAAGGACTTCCCCAATGCCTCAATGGATTCCTTAACTGGCATAGGATTCCCAGGGTTAGCCTCAAACCCTTCGAAACCCCTTTTGTTTACACATTCTGGCCACAGTTTTTTCCAAGCAGAGTTCAAAGTCCTCTTAGTCACTCCCTCCCGAGCCTTACCTATAAGGTAAGGTGGATATTAAAGTGATCCTTCCAAAACTCCTTTAGAGTCAATAGTGTCTGTAGTCACTTCAAAGCACCTTTCAAACATAGCTTTTGTGTACAGTTTCTTGAAGTTGGAAATGACCTGCTGGTCCATGGGCTGCAGGAGAGTAGTAGTATTAGGAGGCAAAAACTTTACCTTAATGAAGCTCATGTCCCCAGAAAGTCGCTCTGCCAAGTCTGTAGGATGGCCAGGAGCATTGTCTAATACCAGGAGGCACTTAAGGTCTAATTTCTATTCAATTAGGCAATTTCTCACATTGGGGGCAAATGCATGGTGTAACCAGTCATAGAAAAAGTCCCTAGTGACCCATGCCTTACTGTTTGCCCTCCACAGCACACACAAATTAGCCTTGAGGATATTCTTTTGCCTGAACGCTCTGGGAGTTTGAGTGATACACCAATAAAGGCTTCACTTTGCAATCACCACTAGCATTGGCACACATCAAAAGAGTAAGCCTGTCTTTCATAGGCTTATGTCCTGGGAGTGCCTTTTTCTCTTGAGTAATGTAGGTCCTGCTTGGCATTTTCTTCCTATACAGGCCTGTTTCGTCATAATTAAGTACTTGTTCAGGTTCCAAGTCTTCACTGTCTATGTAATCCTTGAATTCCTTCAAATATTTTTCAGCTGCTTTTTGGTCTGAACTGGCAGCCTCACCATGCCTAATTACACTATGTATGCCACTACGATTCTTAAATCTTTCAAACCAACCTTTGCTGGCCTTAAATTCACTTACATCACTAGTTGCAGGCAATTTCTTTACCAAATCGCCATGCAACTGCCTAGCCTTTTCATAAATGATCGTTTGAGAGATGCTATCTCCTGCTATCTGTTTTTCATTTATCCACACCAATAACAGTCTCTCAACATTTTCTAACACTTGCAGTCGCTGTTTCGTAATCACAGTGGCACCTTTTGCAAGAACAGCTTCCTTGATTGCCGTTTTCCTGGTCACTATAGTAGAGATGGTTGATTGGGGTTTTGTATACAACTTGGCCAGCTCCGACACACGCACTCCACTTTCGTACTTTGCAATTATCTCTTTCTTCATTTCAATAGTCATTAGCACCCTTGTTCTCGAAGGGTTGGCACTAGAAGCTTTCTTGGGGCCCATGGTGACTTATTTTGCAGAAACAAGCACCAAAAACACTGTGATAATATGGAATGTACCGAGTGTATCCTTAGATGCGAGCACACTGGCTGGCTTGTAAACACTGGCACACACGGGGCAGTTCAGGCCACATGTGGACACGTCTCGGACGAATCGTGTATACCGGGTTTTGTAATGGGAACCGAGGCAAAATTTTTGCGATACAATGCATCGAATACCAGATTTATTGGATACCGAAGGCATCGCGAACCGGGGGTCCACTGTAGTACATTATACCATATGGTACATTATACCATATGGTACATTATACCATATGGTATATTATACCATATGGTACGTTATACCATATGGTACATTGTACCGTATGGTACAGGGTACAGGGACCCTAATGGAAAATAAGTCTGTGACTTTTTTTGGTTATCTTAGGTTCTCCAAACATATGCTGCTATGCTGCTATGTATGATAATCTATGTAACTTTACTTGTTATACCTAAATGAACTTACGATGCCACATGTGCTTGAGTAAGTTTATTCAGGTGTACACAAATACAGTTACATAGATTATCATACATAGCAGCATGTGTATAAAACCCTAAGATAACCCAGGAAAGTTAGGGTGACTTATTTCCATAGGGATCCCTGTATCTGTACCATATGGTACCCTGCACCATATGATGTCCTGCACCATATTGTACCCTGCACCATATGGTACCCTGCACCATATGGTACCCTGCACCATATGGTACCCTGCACCATATGGTATCCTATACCTTATGGTACCCTATACCATATAGCACAATGTACTATATGGTATGCTGTAATGTATGATACCATGTACCATATGGTCAGTTGGAGATGTTGATACCACAAGGGACCAGCCAAGACTGAGTGAGTGGCGACGCAAGTTACTGACTCCGCAGTTTCCAAGACAAAGCGCTTTGTCATCCACCTCAAGGAACATGTCAAGTGGCTGTACATTTGTAAATATATAATAGAACATTACTAATATACAACATTTTTGCATATTTTTGTTGTAAACAATTATTGTAAACGAAATAATGATGAAAATATTAGTGTGTTTATTGTGTTGAATACAACAGTACCATATAGTACCATATTTTCAATTCAATTCATTTCAAGTTTATTCTCTATAAGGGTTACAGTGTGGGGTTTACAGGTTTTGGGTATTGTGTGGTTTACATGTTATAAAATACTAATTACAGAGGGGGCGGGCCACTAGGACGCCTAGCATGGCTAGGCATTTCGAGCAGATTTAGATTAATTCTTAACGTTAAATCCTTACAGATTATGGTATTAAGGCTAAGTGACTACATCATAATTTGTGAGTTTAGCAATGTGAATGCTTTTGTTTTGGCACAATACAAAGTGTGTATATTGGAGTATCATAGGCAAGCTTATGACTAGTTAGGATTTATTATTTTAAGATTAAGATTAATATTTCTGGGTTTATAGTCAGTGGGTGAGTGAGTGTAATTGTGAACCACCAGGTGGTTATCATGTAGTTAGTTGTCGGGGTGAATCAGGGAGATAAGATGTTTTCTAACTGTAGTTTTGAAAGTGATGAATGTGTCTGCAGTTCTAGAGTTTTCAGGCAGGGCGTTCCAGATTTTAGGTCCTTTGAAATACATTGAATTTTTGTAAAGGTTTAGTCGAACACGGGGAATGTCAGAGATGTTTGTGTCTGGTGTTATGTCTGTGGATTCTGTCACAACTATCAAGAAAGCGTTTTAGGTCAAGGTTAATATTGGAATTTAAGGTCCTGTAGATATAGATTGCACAGTAGTAAGTGTGGATGTTCTGAACAGGGAGTAAGTTTAGATCTATGAAGAGTGGGGGGTGTGTTGCCAGGGATGGGATTTAGTGATTATTCTTACTGCGGCTTTTTGTTAGGTTATTATTGGCTTTAGGTGTGTTGCTGCAGTTGAACCCCAAGCACAGATAGCATAGGTGAGGTATGGATATATAAGTGAATGGTATAGTGCGAGAAGGGCAGTTTGTGGCACGTAGTATCGTATCTTGGAGAGGATCCCCACTGTTTTGGATACTTTTTTTGTTATGTGTTGGAATGGGTGCTGAAATTTAGGTTGTTGTCGAGGTATAGGCCAAGGAATTTGCCCTCATTATGTCTGGCAATTAGAGTGTTGTCGATCTTAATGTTAAGTTGCGCAACACCTGCTCTGCTACCAAACATAATATAGTAGGTTTCGCCAGTGTTAAGTGTAAGTTTATTGGCTGTCATCCAAGTCGATATTTTGAGCAGCTCCTCGTTAACAATGGTGTTGAGGGTGGCAAGATTAGGGTGGGAGATGACATAAGTCGTGTCGTCAGCAAAGAGAATGGGTTTCAGGTGTTGGGATATGTTTCGAAGATCAGTGATGTAAATGAGGAAGAGCAGGGGTCCAAGGACACTTCCCTGCGGAACTCCAGTATCAAGTGGCCGTATTGATGAGGCTGTGTCTTTAATGTTGACATACTGATACCTATTAGAAAGGTAGGATTTAAAATATGCAAGCCCATGACCTCTTATACCATAGTGGTCAAGTTTGTGGAGTAGGATGCCGTGGTCTACTGTGTCAAACGCTTTTCTTAGGTCAATAAAAATTCCTAGCGGATATCCCTTATTTTCCATTGCTGTGTAAAGCAGGTCTAGCATTTTTATAATTGCATCATTAGTGCTTTTATTTTTCCTGAATCCAAATTGGCAGGGGTTGACTATGTTTTGTGACGTTATAAATAAATATAGTCTCCTGTGCACGAGTTTCTCGAAGATTTTGGATAGCAATGGTAAGTTTGATATTGGCCTATAGTTGTTTACGTCTGTAGGGTCACCACCTTTATGTATTGGTGTAACCCTTGCTGTCTTGAGTAGTGTTGGGAAAGTGCTAGTTTCTAGTGACTTGTTAAAAAGTAATGGAATAGCATGCAAAAGGACATGGGCCACTCACTTGTACAATAATGGTGGGACGTGAGACAGATTCCCCGAGTTATTTTTAAGTGACTTTATGATTGCGGTGACTTCCGTGGGCTCAGTTGGTACAAGATAGAAGGAATTTGGGAAATTCACATCTAGGTAGTCCCCGGCACGGGCATTGGTACGTGGGATTTTACTGGCGAGATTAGATCCTATGTTTGAGAAGAAGTTGTTTATCTTGTTAGCTGTATCAGTGGGATGCAGTGGTGTTTCATGAGGTTTAGTTAGAACAATATTCTTTTTTTTTTTCAGTTTGCAGGTCCCCAGAATCTGGGAAAGTGTTTTCCAGGTGTTTTTTATATCTCCTACTTGTGTCAGTGAATCTGCTGGAGTAGTACAGTTGTTTGGCTTTCTTTATTAATTTGGTGAGAACTGTTGAATATTGTTTAAGAATATCTTTGTGTATTAAGCCCTGTCTATATTGCTTTTCATATCGGTGTTTCTTATCAATGGATTTCAGAATGGTGCTGGTTAGCCATGGGCAACCAAGCCATTTATTCATGATCTGTTTCGTTTTTATAGGACAATGTTTGTTGTATAGTTTAAGTATTTTGTTAAGAAAAATGTCTTTCCAATCGTCAATACCCTTGGCATTGGAGAATTCTGTAGGCCAGTCAACAGTCTCTAGGTCTGCTGTGAAATTCCTTATTGAGGCCTCGTCATGGAGTCTAAATGAAACTTTGTTGTATTCTAGTGGTGGCTTACTAATGTTTGTTAAGAGGAAGGTTGGGTAGTGGTCAGTAGTGCTGTCTGTGATTATCCCTGATTTAAGGGGGGCTAGTATATTGGTCCATATGTGGTCTATTATGGTTGCACTTAGTTATTGTTGGTATGAGAAGTGTGTTGTTCATATTGTTGATGAAATCAGTTAGTCTGATCATCTGGTAGGCCAAGGTTGATATTGAAGTCTCCAGCTAAGACAAGGTGGTGCTTGTTCATTTGTCTGTTTGTTATTAGTGACTTTAGATTCTCACTGAAGTTTGGGATGTTTGTGTGGGGTATCCGGTAAATGGCACCGATTGTTATAGGCGTCTTGAGGTTTTTTACAGTAAAATTAGCAAAAATGTATTCCCCATATTCATCACTAAAGCAATTAGTGCTAATACAAGATAGTTGGTTAGAGTAATAGATTTCAGTACCACCCCCAACTTGGTATGGTCTGCAGTTGTGGATTGCTGTGTATCATGGTAGTGGGTAGATATCTATTGTGTCCTGCTTAAGCCAGGTCTCAGTAAGAATAATGCAGGAGAAGGGTGTCTTTAGTGACTTAAGGAATGCCAGGAGGTCATCATAGTTTTTGCTTAAGGACCTGATGTTGTAGTTAAGAACTGATAGACTTTGAGCAGTGTTCAGGATAGTGCTGGCTTGTGATGCTGTGTAATAAAGGCAGTTACTTTACAATAAGTTTTGATTGTGTGTTAGATTATGGAGGCTTAGATCAGGGTCAGCGTGATCATTCATCTTTTAGGTTTAAATAGTGGTTGTTTATTTTTTTATTTTTTTTATCATCACACTGGCCGATTCCCACCAAGGCAGGGTGGCCCGAAAAAGAAAAACTTTCACCATCATTCACTCCATCACTGTCTTGCCAGAAGGGTGCTTTACACTACAGTTTTTAAACTGCAACATTAACACCCCTCCTTCAGAGTGCAGGCACTGTACTTCCCATCTCCAGGACTCAAGTCCGGTTGTTTATATCCTGTATTATGTGGTGAGTTCTAATACTGATTTCTGTAGTGGTGGGAGGTTTGGATAAGTATACTGCTAAAGCACTTTGGTCATATAGAGTATAGTCGCTAATAAACATAATGAGATTGATATTGTCTATGTGTTGTGCTAGAATGAGTTGAAGTACAACTAGGTATAAACTAATACTATAAAAAAAACAGATTACAAGTGGCACCAGACTCACTCTTGTAATTACACTAATGTCTAATATAATGAATTTAGTGTTGTCTATGTATTGAGCTAGAATGAGCTAAAGTACAACTAGGTATAAACTTATAAAAATACAAATTAAAATGGTACTTGCAATTGCACTAGGGTCTGATATAGGTTGTTAACAAGATCAGTATAACTAGATTTAAATTGACAAAATAAAATTCACAAATTAAAGTACCAAAAGAATAATATGGTACAATGAACCATATGGTATCATTGTACCATATGGTACAATGTACCATATGGTACCATCACACTATATGGTACCATAAGATACCATTGCACCATATGGTACCATTGTATCATATGGTACCATTGTACCAAATGGTGCCATTGTACCATATGGTACCATTGCACCCTATGGCACCATTGTACCATATGATACTATATGGTACCGTTGTATTCAACACAACTGCACTAATATTTTCATCATTTTGTTTACAATAAACTTGTAAATGAGTTTTGTAAGCAATATAATGATAAACAAATTAGTGCAGTTATTGTGTTGATTACAATGAGTGTACACTTATACAATATACATTATATTGGTCTCACATGCCACAAATGTTACTAGAAAAAAAAATTAGAAAAGAAAAAAGTATAAAAAAACGTAAATTAAAAAAATGCGATTTTGCGGAAGTTGCTGATGTTGCCACCACCCGGACATTTTGGGTCAACTTCCCACCACTGTATCTCAGTAAGTACTGATCAGAAATTTTTGTTTTGTTTTATTACCTTCAGAAAAATATTATCTTTAATTCGGTAATTTTTTTTTTTTTTTTTTTTTTTTTTTTTTTTTTTTTTTTTTTTTTTTTTTTTTTTTCTTTTTTTTTTTTTTTTTTTTTCTTCTTCTTCTTCTTCTTCTTCTTCTTCTTCTTCTTCTTCTTCTTCTTCTTCAAAATTTCTTGGACACTGGGGCATCCCTTCAGATTTTGGCCTTGGACCCTGAAAGAGTTAAATCAGTTTTACCTTTACTGATGAGACTTGTTGGCATATGAGAGAGGGAGGAGAGTTTGTTTGGAGGCAGGACAAGATAGTCCTTCAGTATCATATTAATATCACCTCTATGGCTTATTTATCTAGCACACTTCATCTAATATGACATAAACAATATTAATAATATAGAAACATGATATAATACTCTAGAATGAATAAAATATGTCATGTGTCTCTCTCTAACTGACAAGTGTTGCTGTGTTGTTTGTTGGGTGTATAAGGGCCACTGAAAGATAAGCCTTATTACATGGTGGTGATGGCGGCGGCAGAGACGGCAGTGTTGTCGTGAAGTCACCCTATATAACTCCAACAACATTGGAGGAGTCAGTTTCATGCTGTCCTTTTTCTATCAATTAATCGCTTAACTTACTTGCTACACTGTTAGTGCTATACTTTATCACTGGCTGGCACTATAGCCTTTATTGACTCGTGCTGCTTTAGTATCGTACATATCGTAGAATCACTGAAGAAGGCACAGTCTCCTCTGTTTCTTCCTCCTCCACTTTGGTACTTTGCTACAATTTCTTTCTTCATTCCTATCATGTTTCTCACTTTCTTTACCAAAGTGCTGCCACTATGAAGTTTCTTTGGGCCCATGGTGGCTTATTTCACAGTCACAATCAATAAACAAGCACTAAACACAATGAATTTATTGTGAAATGTTTTGATGAGCATGCAGGGTAATGTTCACTCAAGGATAAATGAAGCTAGACTGGCTCACGATGCCTGCGCGGGCAGGCGCACAGGTGCGGGCAGGTGGAGAGATCTGGTACGCTGGCCGAAACACAGGATACAGGCCGAAACTCGGGTCAAAATTTAGCCGAAAAAAGCGGTCAAAACTCGAAGTGGCCAATACTCAGGGTGGCTGAAACTCGGGGTTCCACTGTACTACATAAATGTACATTACACCACAGTATTGTGTGGTAAACTTAATTTTTTTAAAGTTTGTTGCATTTTGTTACCTTTTTGTTGTTCTTGGTAAGGTCAGCATCTGGTAATAGTTCCTTAAAAAAAAAAAAGACAAAAAAATATTTTCATTTTGTTTATTTCTGTTCATATACCAAAACAAACATTCAGATTATTTTCTTACTCTGGAAGTGAAGGCATGCATATATTTATTTTATTTGACATTTGTTATTAGAAATATGATAAATGTCTCTTCAGCTACAGATTGGAGATTTGTCTGAGCAGGTTGTGTGTGTCAAAATGTACAAGACATAATAAGACGGAAATAAGTATCTAACATTACTGCTCAGAATTTAATGAAATTTTGTATTTATGATTGGTTTATAAAATCCTACATGGAATTACTAGCCAGTTTTACCGTTAATTCTTAAAACCCTTGGAGAAGTAAGAGTTTTATCAGGCATGCAAGTGCCCTTAGCTTTTCAGTTTTCATATACTGTACAGTATTATGCAGTGGAATGTCTCCAGCAGTCTTGATTCCATAATTTGGCAAGGTTTGTAACCTAGCACTAAGTAAGGTGAGGGTAGCCATTATAGTATGACAAGTTTATCAAAATTAAATAAAAAAATTCCTTGTAATCAGTTACTTCACTGAAAATGGTTTGATGTAGCAATTTGATAAACACCTTGCCACAGGTTTGAGACCCTAATGGGATGGTAGGTTCTCCACTGAGGTAGGTTGACCAGAAGAAAAACTGTATTCACATCAGTCAATCCTTAACTGTCTTCCCAGAACAAGAACGTTACAATTCCAATAAAAGACACAAAACTGCAGCATCACTACCCACTGTCAAAACCCTCATTCCTTAGTCCTTGCCAGAACTGCTGTGTTCTGACCTTGCCTCTTTACTGAATACAAACCTGAGTATTATTCACAACAGAAGGAAGTAAGCTGGCATTGATTTGGCCACTTCACCCCTTGACACCTTTATGTGCACGATGACAGTTGCAATATTAAAGTTCATGTGATTTCTGGCACACCAATCTCTGCACTTGTCCATTGTCTGGAGTTTTTCTGTTGTCTCGTGTGTGTAGTCATACTTGAAGGTCTTCCTTGATCCAATGTTTAAGGCCTATTAATTATGTTAATTACAGGTTAATAATGTAAGCATCAATTCAAAATGTTAAAATTTATTAAAATGGAAATTAAAAGTCAAATATATAGCAGCTTTCAATTTAATTCAAACAGCTAATTCAACTTCAGAATCCTAGACTATGTAATTGTGATATATATATACACACTGTATATTTTCCCAAGTGACAAGGTAAAATATGAAACATATTCATAGCTTATTAGAGTTTTTGAAGTGTAAAAATGATAGAGGAGAGGAAAGAGGGAGGTTAATTGTGGTGAGGGAGTGCAAATGAGGAGCCAGTGAGAGAATGAGCAATTCTTTATCAGCAAAATTTACTGGGTATAAGAAACTGTTTTGGAGAAAGATAAATAAGGTGAGGAAGCCTGGAGAGCAAATGGACTTGGCCATTAAAAATAAAAGAGGGGGTATGTTAAATGGAAGAGGTGGAGGTACTGGAATGACGGAGAGGATATTTTGACCACTTAATGTTAGTGATGAAGGGAAAGCCATGATTTCATGCATGGGGCAGGGAGGAATAATATCATATAGGAGTGAGGAGAAGCCTGAGGTGGATGTGGGAAAGTGCATTAGGCAGTGGGTAGATTAAAAGTGGGTAAAGCAGCTAGGCTAGATGGGATTAAGTAATGTTAAGAATAGGTATTGGAATGGTTGGTGTGTTGGTTTAGTATATGCATGAAAGAAAAGAATTTACCAGAGGATTGATAAAGAGCTTGTATAATTTCCTTGTATGAGGGGAAAGGGAAAGTAAGCCAGTTGAGTATACCAAGTAAAGTTTAATGCAGAATTATTATTGAAAGGCTTAGGGATAGGACAGAAAGGAGGATTGAAGAAGAGTAGGGAGGATTTAGGAAGGGTAGGGAATATGTAGACCAAGTGTTTACATTGAATCATATGAGCGAGTAGTGATTAGACAAGATAAAGAGCTGTTGCATTTGTGCATTTAGTAAAGACATGTGATGGGATGGATAGGAAAACAGTGTGGTAGATGTTGCAAATGTATGGAATAGGAGGTAGGTTATGAAAAGCAGTTAAGAGTTTTTAATGAGAGAGTGAGGCTTAGTTTAGGTATGTAGGAAGGAGAGGGACTGTTTCCCAGTAAAAGTAGGACTTAGGGATGCATGATGTCCAGTGAAAGTAGGATTTAGGAATGCATGATGTCACCATAATTCTTTAACATATTAGTAGATGGTGATGTAAAAGCAGTGAATGCTAGGGGTGTTGGGAAGAAGTGTGAGGAAAAGATGTTGATCTGATATACAGTTGGAGTTATCACAGTTCCTCTTTTTTGAATACAGTAGGGCCCCACTTATACAGCAGATTAGGTTCCAAGCTACCACCGGAAAGTGGACATCGCTGGAAAGCAGAACGCCATTTTTTCCACTTACAAATGCATATATGCCAGATAACAAGTTTACACTAACATATATAAAGTTAGCAATAGAACTAGGCATTAAAAACGATAAAAAGTAAAATACACACACAATACACTCATTACGTAGCATAAAATATTTGTAGTCTTAATGTAGGGTGAGAGGTGAGTAGTATTTATTGTAAGAAGTCAGGTGTGGGAGGTATGGTAGCCAGCCAGACCAACCCACCCACATGTAATATACTACAACATTTAGAGTGCAAGAGTGGTAAAATGAATATACAGTACACTCATTACTTTACTTAAAATATTTGTAATCCTAATGTAGGGTGAGAGGTGAGTAAATGAGATAAAACGAATAAACAAGAGAGAGAACGAGTAAATGAGAGAGGAGAGAGACACGGAGAATGTAAACAAGCAGACGAATGCGTCTGGTTATGGTTGATACACGTTCATCTACACCCAGCATCTCATATTAATATTAATTTATTCTACTGTGGGGTGTATTTATCATGTTTATATGTTACGTAGCATGTTTATTATATAATTTTGAAAAAAAAATATTGTAGATGGATTAATAAATATGTTTATGTTAGCATAATATATGACATTTAATGCACCTCAAAGTGATTATTATTGCATATTATTATTATTATTATTATTAATATGGCATCCTCAAGACTAATAAGACACTCTTAATGTATACTGCATGCCAGCACAGTGTGTAAGTTTATTTCGGTACAGGTGCACATAAGTACGTATATTTATCAGAGTACAGTGGTACCTCGAGTCATGAACTTAATTTGTTCCAGAAGGCTGTTCAAGTGCCGATACTGAAATAATTTGTTCCCATAAGGAATAATGTAAATTAGATTAGTCCATTTCAGACCCACAAAAATACACTTACATAATTGTTCGAGTTAGGAGCTGTTCGAAACTCGAGGTACCACTGTATGTATAAAACATGAAATAACTTTAACCCTTTGGGGGTGGACAGGTTCTCTTAGAGACTTGTTCTCAGGGTTGGCCAAATTTAAAAAAAAAAAAAAAATTCTTATGAAAAGATAGAGAATCTTTTCCCAATTATAATGACACCAAAAGTATGAAATTTGATGGAAAACCTTGCGGAATTATGCTCTCACGAAGTTAGCTGTCTCGACGATGTTTACGCATCGGCGATTTTGCCCACTTTGAGCCCTATTTTTGGCCAATTCCAGTGTACTAGTCGACAAAAATCATAACTATTTTGCTAAAACTCCATTTTTTCTATCGAATGAGTACAAGAACCCGCCCATTTACCCAATTTCAACTATCCTATAAAGTGGTCAGAATTTAGCAATTTTGCCAATTTCACACAAATTTCAAAAGATGCCAATTTCCGAATAGGGTACAGAATAAACAAGAAAGACATTCCTGGCACTAAAATAACAAGTTCTCTGTTCGTTAGTCACATCCCCAGGCCCCTCTTATATTTCTTTGGCTTTCCATTTTGAATTTTTATTTTTACAAAAAAAAAAATAAGATTTACTGTTATGCAGACTACTGCATTAGTGTAGAAATGGTATAAATAATATCAGCACACTTGTGAAAGAATATCAGACTCACCAGTTGACGTGTATTGGACGCTTGGCATGATTTGTTTACTTTTGAACTTTGGTAAAAATCGAACATTTCTGCTACTTTGAGCTCAATTTCAAGGTACTTTTCATTGTAAAACCAGTCAAAGTCATCTCAATTTCTGTAATATGTCTTCCATTCTATAAAATGAGACCAAGAAAACTAGAATACAACAATAAATACCATACGAAAATACAGTGCAAAGTCGCTGTTTTAATCCAAAAACACGGTCAAAGTTTTTTTTTTTCTCATTACGCACTGTGTGCTGCAGGATTTTTTTTATACTGCGCACACTGACCACTTAGACCCATTCTTACATATGTAGGCCTACCAGCTTTCTCTCACTAGATTTGAGGGCGCTAGAATTTAGGCGTACTAGTACGTCAAAAAACCTGGATCGTAAGACGTACTAGTACGTCCGAAACCCCCAAAGAGTTAAAATACAGTGGAACCTTGGCTTACAACTTTAATCCATTCCGTGACCTTGCTCGTATCCTGATCTGCTCGTATGCCGAGTCAGTTTTCCTTGTTAAAATTAATTGAAATACCATTAATCCTTTTCAGTGGAATTCCTGCTCTGGGAGGCAGGACAAAAATACTTTTACACTCCCATACTCCCGACACCTCCATCCCAGCTTCGTGAATACGTGTTCAGTTCCATTTCTCTCCTGCAAGCTAGCTGTGTTTGTGAATTGTTTTGATCTTTTAATTACTATATCTTGTCTGCCAAACAATCATGTCACCCAGTAGGCATACCAGTGTTGCTGACTTACTGAATGACTGAATGGCTTACTGAATGACTGACTGACTTACTGACTGACTTACTGACTGATTTACTGACTGATTTACTAACTTGACTGACTTACCAACCTGACTGACTGAAACAAACCATACCACTGGCGGGATTTGAACCCGTGGTCAGAGAGTCTCAAAACTCCAGACCATCGCGTTAGCCACTGGAGTTTTGAGACTCTCTGACCGCAGGTTCAAATCCCGCCCGTGGTATGGTTTGTTTGCAATCGTGTCATTACGATTTCGTGAGTCAATTGACTGACTGGCTTGCTGACTGACTTGACTGACTGACTTGACTGACTGACTTGACTGACTGACTTGACTGACTGACTGAATAATATAAAGTTAGACTTTTTCACTGAAGAGGACTGAAATGGTGTCTAGAGCAGCTGATGCCTTACCGTCAGTTGTGTAATGTACTGCAGGGTAAAATAGCCCAGAAATCCATTACACAATTTATGCACACTCCAGTACAACCATCGCCTTCTGTACCAGAATCTCTACCATCCACCTCAGACCAGTAGGGCCACAGCATAACTCTGCACTCTCTTCGCAATCATAGACAAACACCAGCACCCACAATTTATGGTAAGAAATATTATTATTTCTGTTGCAGTTACAGTCTTAAGCAGTAAAAACAACATAATACATCATGACAGTGAACTACAATTAATATATTCACTTTTATTTTTGTAAGTTCTGGAGGTCTAAAAAAAAGTTGTTGGAGGGGGGAAGCTTGCATCCTGAATTTTTGCTCGTATCCAGAAACAAAAAATTGACCTAGTGACTGCTTGTATCCTGAAAAACTCATATGGTGGGGCACTCACAAGCCGAGGTTCCACTCGACTTGAAAATATTGAAAGTTTCCAGGCATAATGGATAGATGTGATGCTCACGGAGAATGTAAACAAACCGGGTGGGGCGCAGTGATCGTATTAGAAAGTAAGGTGGGGGAGTCGTATAGTGAGTTTTGGTCATAATTTGTAATGTCCGTATTAGCAGAATGCCGTAAGGCAAAACACCGTAAAGCAGGGCCCTACTGTATACATTTTTCGGAGGGATTCTGAAAAGTTGTGATGACTGATGGATGAATATGGAAGAGTATGTAATATGTATATGTATGTTTTTGGGACCTGACGAGCTGTTGGAGTGTGAGCAGGGTAATATTTAGTGAAGGGATTCAGGGAAACCGGTTATTTTTATATAGCCGGACTTGAGTACTGGAAATGGGAAGTACAATGCCTGCACTTTGAGGGGTTTGGGATATTGGCAGTTTGGAGGCATATGTTATATATCTTTATATATGCTTCTAAACTGTCATATCTGGGTGCCTGTGCAAAGACAGTGATTATGTGTGAGTGGGGTGAAAGTGTTGAATGATGAAAGTATTTTCATTTTGGGGATTTTCTTTCTTATTGGGTCACCCTACTTTGGTGGGAAATGGCCATCTTGTTGAAAAAAAAAATGTAATGAAGTCTAGGCTATGATAGATTGAATATCAGATTGGAGGGGGGAGAGTATAGAGGAAGTTTATGTTTATATGTTTGGGAGTGGACATGTCAGCAGATGGGTTTATGAAAGACAGGGTGAACCATAGAATAAATAAGGAGAAAAAAGTGGGTGATATGTTCAAGTATCTATGAAAAAAACTATGTATGGTGGCAAAAAATGGTAATGTACCAGAGAATAGGAAACCAACACTTTTTATATGGATGTGAAGCATGAGTTTTGAATACAACAGAGGGGGAGGCTATAGGTAGTGGAGATGTCATGTTTGAGAGCAGTGTGTGGTGTGAATTATCATGCAGAGAATTCAAAGCATAGAAATTAAAGATGTGGGATCATCAAGGGCATAATAGGGCTGAGGTGAGATTGCTGAGGAGCTTTGAGTATGTGGAAAAGATGGAGAGGGATGGGATGACTAAGAGGTTGTATAAATCTAGGGTGGAAGGTAGGATGGGTCATCTCAGAAACTGTTGGATGGAGAGGATAGAAGAGTCTGAGTTTTAACCCTTTCAGGGTCCGTCCTGTAGATCTACGGCTTTACGTTCAGGGTCCAAACCGTAGATCTACACCATGAGCTTGGCTCACTCTGATAAACTGTGAGTGGTAAATTTGGGCTAGATATGAGGGAATACATCTATGTGGTATGTGTGCACCACATAAAACAAATCCTGCAACACACTGTGTATAATGAGAGAAAAAAGCTGAGACCGTGATTTTCGATTAAAACAGCGACTTTGCAGTGTTTTTTCGTATGGTTTTATAGTTGTATTTGTGATTTCTTGGTCTCATTTGATAGAATGGAAGACATATTACAGAAATAGAGATGATTTTGATTGGTTTTAGCACTGGAAATGGCTTGAAACTGAGCTCAAAGTAGCATAAATGTTAAATTTCTGCCGATGTTCAAGAGTAAACAAACGACCTCACACATCTAATACACGCCAGCTGATGGGTCTAATATACATTCACATGTGGTGATGATATTTATCCAATTATTACAATATTGCATAACAGTAAATCTTCTATTTTTTGGTGTGAATAAAAATTCATTATGTGAATAAAAAATCAAAATGGAATTTATTTGTAAAGCCTCAAAACGTAACTAATGAACAGAGGAAATGTTAGTTTAGTGCCAGGAATACCTACTTTGTTTATTCTGGACCCTATTTTGAAATTGGAATATTTTGAACTTTGTGTTAAATTGGCCAAATTACAAATTTCCGATCACTTTATTTTGTAGTTGAACCAGTTGACTTGGCGATTTCTTGTGCTCAGTCGATAGAATAGAAGTAATGCTGGTGAAATAGCTAAGAATTTGGTTGACTGGAATAATGTAATTGGCCTAAAATGGGAGTCAAAGTCGGCAAAATCGCTGATTTGTAAATATCGATGACACATCAAAATTTGCGAGAGCATAATTTCGTCAATTTTCCGACAAATTTCGTACTTTTTATTTTATTACCTTCACAAAAAGATTCTCTACTATTTCATAAGAAAAAATAACAATTTTTTTTTTTAACCCTTTGACTGTTGCAACCCCCAATCCTGAAGTGTCTCCTGGTGTCGCAAAATTTAAAAAAAAAACATTATTTTTTCTTATGAAATGATAGAGAATCTTTTCCCGATTGTAATGACACCAAAAAAACGAAATTTGATGGAAAACTGACGGAATTATGCTCTCGCGAAGTTAGTGACCTCAGCGATGTTTACAAATCGGCGATTTCGCCAACTTTGAGCCCTACTTTCAGCTAATTCCATTGTTCCAGTCGCCCAAACTCATAGCTATTTCTTTAGAACTCCATTTTTTCTATCGATTGAGTACAAGAAACTGCCCATTTACCGATTTCAACTACCTAATAATGTGGTCAGAAATTTGGAATTTGGCCAATTTCACGAAAAATAAAAAATATGACAATTTCAAAATAAGGTCCAGAATGAACAATGCAGACATTCCTGGCTCTAAAATAACATTTTCTTTGTTCATCAGTCACATCTCCAGTCCCCTCTGATATTACTCTTGCTTTCTATTTTGAATTTTTATTCAAACAAAAAATAGAAGACTTACTATTATGCAGACTACTGCAATACTGTAATAATTGTATAAATAACATCAACCCATTCGTGACTGCATATTAGAATGGATAATTGGACATTTCTTGGACAATGGCATCATTTGTTTACTTTTGAACATTGGCAAAAATCAAGCATTTCCCCTACTTTGAGCTCCATTTCTAGGTTCTTTTTATAGTAAAATCAATCAAATCACCTCTATTTCTATAATATGTTTTCCATTCTATCAAATGAGACCAAGAAAATGAGAATACAACCATAAATACTATACGAAAATAGACCACAAAGTTGGCATTTTAATTAAAAAAAACGGTCGGAGTTTTTTTTTTCTCATTATGCACTGCGTGCTCCAGGATTTTTTTTATATGGTGCACACTGACCACACAGACCCATTCTCTCACATGTGGGCCTACCAGCTTTCTCCTGCTTGATTTGAAGCCGCTAGAATTTATGAGTATATATACGTCAAACACGGTACCTCGTAAGACGTACATATACGGCTGCGACAGTCAAAGGGTTAAATTCTTGGACACTGGGGCACCACTTCAGATTTTGGCCTTGGACCCTGAAAGGGTTAAGAGCTTGGGCATCCAGCAGGCCTGTGTGTGTTAGACGGGACTGAATGGAGACAGGTGGTCTTTAATGGTTGTTCTGTTTGTGAAGGGATTCAGGAAATTCAGTTAGCTACTTCCTGGAGATGAGAAGTGCAGCACCTACATTCCAAAAGATTGATGAGATATTTGCAGTTTTGAACTGTAGTATCAATGCCCCTCTCTTCTGGGTCAGAGAGTAGTCTGAATTGTGATGTCAGCACACTTCTGGCAAGACAGTGATTGAATGAATGATATTGAATGTGTTTTCTTCTTTGGGTCATCTAAAAGCCAAACAGGATACACATATCTGTACTTAGACAATCTCATTCACTAGGGAGATAAACACTTCAAGGCTTATAAGCAGACTCGAGGTGCTACTGAAAATTTCTCGTACTCAAATTTTCACATGCTTCCTGGGTGAAATATGGCAGTGGTATAGCATAGCATAGCGTAGTAAGCTTCACTGTAATCGGTCATTCCATTGAGGTTAGACAGGCATTTTTTGTCGTGTTGTCAGTGTTGTTTGATTTTTGTTTAACAGTAAGAAATCTTTATAAGAACAGTGTGTATGTAAAATTCTGTTTCAAGCTCAGTAAAATGGCTTCATCACCTGAAGCACTGGGTCAGGCAGTGTTTTGAATGGTTTCCTCAGCTGAAAGCAGGACAAATGTCAGTCAAGGATTATGAATGATCTGGTCATCCATCAACATCCAAAACTGACACCATCATTGAAAAAGTGAGAAAGGTTATTCACAAGATCGTCGTCAGAGTATCCAGGACATTGCAAGTGCTGTGTCAATTTCTTATGGGTCATGTCAAAGCATTTTTACTGAAAATTTGAACACAGGCAAGTGGTTGCAAAATTTGTGCCCTGCTTGCTGACTCAAGATCAGAAGTACCATCGTTTTCTGCCTAAAAACAATGCAGTGATCATCAGGCACCCTTCCTACTCTCGGAGATCTAGCCCACTGTGACTTTCTCTTCCTTAAAATAAAAATGGGGCTCATGGTGTGGCATTTTAACAAGGTGATTCAAGCAGAATCACAGGCTGCACTCAATGCTGTTAGGAAAGAAAAGCTTCAGAAATATTTCAAGAAGTGGCAAAAGTGCTGGGATCAGTGTATAGCCTCCCAAGGAAAGTATTTCAAGGGAGACAGCTGCAAGTAGGTGATTAGGTAAGCCTATATATTTTTTTTCATGGCAGCCCAGGAGCTTTTTGATAGCACCTTGTATCATCATTCAGGGTGAATCTTTGTGGCAACTGGAGTGGAGCAGTTTATGTGGGTCACTCCACACCTATTGTCAGTCAGGGTTTACTCGAACTTTTTACGAATTCCTACTATACACATGAAAATTAGATGCTACAATTTACAAAAATGCAACATGTATGGTTCATTTACTTTAATTAAATTGAATTTACAAAATATTAAAATAATGGCTATAAAGAAGCAGTGATCATTGACATATCCACTCAAAATGCTTGCTCTCAACACAAAGGCTTAACAACAAGTAATTACAAAAAAAAGTGTATACAGTTACCTCAGATAAGATATTTTTAAGCATAAGATTTCATTGATGAAGTATTGATAAAAACACGACTTGCACACTTAGGTAAAGACTGCAATGTTTCTACAGGATGACTACTTGAATTATGAAGAAGAATTAATACCTTGAATGCAAGGTGCTTTGACCAGGTACATCTTTATCTCAAGTAAGATGAAGTGTATATCTTTATCTAGGTATGATGTGGTGTACGTCTTTATCTAGGTATGATGTAGGGTACATCTTTATCTAGGTATGATGTAGGGTACATCTTTATCTAGGTATGATGTAGTGTACATCTTTATCTAGGTGTGAAGAAATATTTGATTCATTAACTAAAGAGGATCTTAGTCATCCATACTGGTTTGTTTGACTGACAAATAAGAGACAAGTTTTGTCCTTACCATTGAGGTAAGAGGAGTCTCAGCATGATGAACAAGTGTGGCCTCCACTTAAAATCTCTTGATGCATCGGTGCAAAACTTTAAGTTGCACAGTTCTAGGAGGCTGTGTTGAAACCAGGTACTTTACTAATATTACCATTTTGTAATGTATGTTATTAACCCTTTGACTGTCGCGGCCGTATATATACGTCTTACGAGGTACCGTGTTTGACGTATATATACTCATAAATTCTAGCGGCTTCAAATCAAGCAGGAGAAAGCTGGTAGGCCCACATGTGAGAGAATGGGTCTGTGTGGTCAGTGTGCACCATATAAAAAAAATCCTGGAGCACGCAGTGCATAATGAGAAAGAAAAAACTGACCGTTTTTTTTTTTTTTTAATTAAAATGCCGACTTTGTGGTCTATTTTCGTATAGTATTTATGGTTGTATTCTCGTTTTCTTGGTCTCATTTGATAGAATGGAATACATATTATAGAAATAGAGGTGATTTTGATTGATTTTACTATAAAAAGAACCTAGAAATGGAGCTCAAAGTAGGGGAAATGTTTGATTTTTGCCAATGTTCAAAAGTAAACAAATGATGCCATTGTCCAATAAATGTCCAACTAGCCATTCTAATATTCAGTCATGAATGGGTTGATGTTATTTATACAATTATTACAGTATTGCAGTAGTCTGCATAATAGTAAGTCTTCTATTTTTTTGTTTGAATAAAAATTCAAAATAGAAAGCAAGAATAATATCATAGGGGCCTGGAGACATGACTGATGAACAAAGAAAGTGTTATTTTAGAGCCAGGAATGTCTGCATTGTTCATTCTGTACCTTATTTTGAAATTGTCATATTTTTTAGTTTTCATGAAATTGGCCAAATTGCAAATTTCTGACCACATTATTAGGTAGTTGAAATCGGTAAATGGGCAGTTTCTTGTACTCAATCGATAGAAAAAATGGAGTTCTAAAGAAATAGCTATGAGTTTGGGCGACTGGAACAAAGGAATTAGCCGAAAATAGGGCTCAAAGTGGGCGAAATCGCCAATTTGTAAACAGCGCCAAGGTCGCTAACTTCGCGAGAGCATAATTCCGTCAGTTTTCCATCAAATTTCGTTTTTTTGGTGTCATTACAATCGGGAAAAGATTCTCTATCATTTCATAAGATAAAATAATTTTTTTTTTTTTTAAATTTTGCAACACCAGGAGACACCTCAGGATTGGGGGCTGCGACAGTCAAAGGGTTAATGACATAGACTTTCCATCATGACTCTGTTTCAGTGGCAATAAATACTTGATCAAGGTTGCAATTATTGGCAGCAGTAATCTTAGCAAAGTCAACCATATAACCTGTAGCAGCTGTGTGATCAGCTGATGCACCTTTCTCCAGAAAAATTTGCTGCTAAGCTTATTGGGGTTATTGAAACTCTTAAAAGAGCTGGCAGTAGACTGTTTTGAGAGCTCAGCTTCTCTCCTATACACAGTTTCATAAATAAAGTGGACTTTCTGCCTTATTATCTGAGCACTAGTGGCATTGCATCTGTTTTTTACCTAAATCTACACATTTAGTAACCTTTTTGTTTTGGTTCGTATATTGGACTACAGGCTGCCAGCAGTAACAGCCTGGTTGAACAGGCCCTGATCCACCGGGAGGCCTGGTCATGGACCGGGCCGCGGGGGTATTGATCGTCAGAATGCTCTTCAGGTAGACTCCACACTGTACTTTCTGAAATGTATAAAAAGCAAAACTGTACAAAACCAAGGTTTTTTAATGAGTGTTCCATGTACTTGTTTAATTATGAAATAAATTGACGAGTCAGTGAGCTTCTGCATTCTCACACCTATGTTGGAATGAAGGATGATATAGGAGTGCAGGTGTGACAAGCCTCATTGGCTCTGATCATGGGCCAATGTAATGAGCTGACTAACTCACTTGGAATCTAGCGTGCTTAACTCTAATGAATTTCTTAGCATATGGCACCTGCCTTGTGTTATCAACCTTAAAAATAATTATATATCATGTGCAGTCCATTTCTAGGAGTACATAACCCCAGCCTACTTCACACACACTCAGCCTTGCTCCAGTAGAAATCCCCCATTATTTGAGAAGTTCATTTGGTGATTAAATATACAAAGTTCATTAAAGCCTTATTTTGTGATCCTTATTACTCTTTGGAACTTGAGTCCTATTTTTGCCCCTGTGGATCAATCCCTTAATTATCCTCTTCTAGAATTATGATTGGATCTTCCTGCAATATTATGCTTCACGGTGAACGAGTTGATTTACTGTGAGCATGATCGGTACCAGACAAACTTTTAAGGCCCATAGTGTAAATCCATGTGCTCATTGTATTGTATATTCAACAGAACATACAGATACAGCTTGATCAACAAATTGGTGTTATCTGAATCCCTGAAGGAAGGTTTCTTGATATCATTGAGGGTCTCTTGTTCCATGGAACTGGACCTGCCCTTTCTTTCATTGGATTGAGCTTGAATGCCTCCTTTTCCCCTGGCTTTGTATGATCCCTATAAATTTAGCGTTTCCTCATGAATGTGACAATAATGGTGTTGTTTGTCTGGAGCTCTTAGCTACCTGGTGCCAGGCTACCAATTGAAATAAAATATTTTATGCAAGCTCACTCTGTGTTAGTCTTATAAAATTTGAAATTATCATCAAAATCATTTAATAATTGTCTTAATGACATGCTTCTTAAAGGAACTCAGATGCTACTTTCATTTCTTTAATGATTATCAAAATATAACACACTAAATCTGGACAGAATTTTTTTTTTTTTTTTTTTTTTTTTGAGCTTAGAAGAACAATGTGTGTATTTCTAAAGCACTCCTTCACTCACAAACACAGCCAGTTGAGACACATGGAAAAAACCTGCATAGGACTGTCCATAAGATAAGACCTTATAACCCCAGAGTTCCCAGGTCAGTCTAGCCACATGTAGCTTTATGTAGTAGTTTTGGCTTGGCTTTGCTCTTAGCTGTTGACAGTATATTTTGTATACAAATATGCTGTGTGAAAATGTTAATTTTTAAATACCCTTGCTTAAAATTTGTATTTAATTCCAAGGAAGTTAGGAAATACTTGAAGTAAATGACTGTATCATCATGCTTTATACTTTTAATTTCTGCTTAGATGTAATTTCCTTATTCATTGTTAACCTTGATTTGTTACCTCACTGACTAGTTTGAGTTGATCCTAAATGTGCAAATACATACACACACACTTTCTGAAAACAAACTATGTAGCAAAACACTAAAGGCATCAGCCTATTGAAGAGGCCTAGGAGTCACCATTGACAAAACTGTCTCTAGAAAATCACATAAACAAAGCTAGCTAATTTTGAGGTAGTATTTAAATGCTGATAGGTTTTTTTTTAACACCGACTGTCTCTCACCAAGGTAGGATGACCTGAAAAAAGTAAGAAAACCATTCACAGTTATTAATTAAATCACTGTCTTGCCAGCCACATGCTGACCTCGTAGCTCAGCTGGCTCTCCAACTTCAGTATCCCCACCCCTCCATCAGAGTGCAAGCACTGTACTTACCACCTTCCGGTTTCAAGTTTGACTAACTAGTTTTCCTGAATCTCTTCATACAGTTGATTGTCAGTTAAAATGACAGTTATTTATTTTTTTTATTAACACATCGGCTGATTCCCACCAAGGCAGGGTGGCCCAAAAAAGAAAAACTTTTGTCATCATTCACTCCATCACTGTCTTGCCAGAGGGGTGCATTACACTAGAGTTTATAAAACTGCAACATTAACACCCTTCCTTCAGAGTGCAGACACTGTACTTTCCGTCTCCAGGACTCAAGTCCGGCCTGCCGGTTTCCCTGAATCCCTTCATAAATGTTACTTTGCACACACTCCAACAGCACGTCAAGTATTAAAAACCATTTGTCTCCATTCACTCTTATCAAATACACTCTCACATGCTTGCTGAAAGTCCAAGCCCCTCACACACAAAACCACCTTTACCCCCCTCCCCCCAACCTTTCCTAGGCCAACCCCTACCCCGCCTTCCCTCCACTACAGATTTATACACTCTTGAAGTCATTCTGTTTTGTTCCATTCTCTCTACATGTCCGAACCACCTCAACAACCCCTCCTTCTCCAAATTTCCAAACTACAAATTCTCTGCATTATATTCACATCACACATTACACTCAAACATGACATCTTTCACTGCCTCCAGCCTCCTCCTCGTTGCAACATTCATCACCCATGCTTCACACCCATACAAAAGTGTTGGTACAACTATACTCTCATACATTCCCCTCTTTGCTTCCACGGACAAAGTTCTTTGTCTCCAGACTCCTAAGTGCACCACTCATCCTTTTCTGCTCATCAATTCTATGATTCACCTCATCCTTCATAGACCCATCTGCTGACACATCCACTCCTGAATATCTGATTACATTCACCTCCTCCATACTCTCTCCCTCCAATCTGATATCCAATCTTTCATCACCTAATCTTTTTGTTATCCTCATCACCTTACCCTTTCCTATATTCACTTTTAATTTTCTTCTTTTTCAGAATCTCTTAAAAGCACAGTGTCATCAGCAAAGAGCAACTGTTACAACTCCCACTTTGTGTTTGATTCTTTATCTTTTAACTCCACACCTCTTGCCAAGACTCTCGCATTCACTTCTCTTACAACCCCATCTGTAAATATATTGAACAACCATGGTGACATCACACATCGTTGTCTAAGGCCTACTTTTACTGGGAAATAATCTCCCTCTCTCCTACATACTCTTACCTGAGCTTCACTATCCTCATAAAAACTCTTCACTACTTTCAGTAACCTACCTCCTATACCATACACCTGCAACATCTGCCACATTGCCCCCCTATCCACCCTGTCATATGCCTTTTCCAAATCCATAAATGCAACAAAAACCTCTTTACGTTTATCTACATACTGTTCACCTATATGTTTCACTGTAAACACTTGGTCTACGCATCCCCTACCTTTCCTAAAGCCTCCTTGTTCATCTGCTATCCTACTCTCCGTCTTAATATTAATTCTTTCAATAATAACTCTACCATACACTTTACTCAACAGACTTCTTCCCAATAATTTTTGCACTCTCTCTTTTATCCTCTTTGCCTTTATACAAAGGAACTATGCATGCTCTCTGCCAATCCCTAGGTACCTTACCCTCTTCCATACATTTATTAAATAATTGCACCAACCACTCCAAAACTATATCCCCACCTGCTTTTAACATTTCTATCTTTATCCCATCAATCCCGGCTGCCTTACCCCCTTTCATTTTACCTACTGCCTCACGAACTTCCCCCACACTCACAACTGGCTCTTCCTCACTCCTACAAGATGTTATTCCTCCTTGCCCTATACACGAAATCACAGCTTCCCTATCTTCATTAACATTTAACAATTCCTCAAAATATTCCCTCCATCTTCCCAATAGTACCTCTAACTCTCCATTTAATAACTCTCCTCTCCTATTTTTAACTGACAAATCCATTTGTTCCCTAGGCTTCCTCAACTTGTTAATCTCACTCCAAAACTTTTTCTTATTTTCAACAAAATTTGTTGATAACATCTCGCCCACTCTCTCATTTGCTCTCTTTTTACATTGCTTCACCACTCTCTTAACCTCTCTCTTTTGCTCCATATACTCTTCCCTCCTTGCATCACTTCTACTTTGTAAAAACTTCTCATATGCTAACTTTTTCTCCCTTTCTTCTCTCTTTACATCATCATTGCACCAATCGCTCCTCTTCCCTCCCGCACCCACACACAATTATTGAGTATATATATGTCTGAAACACTGGCTCGTAAGACATATATATACGGCTGAAACAGTCAAAGGGTTAACAGACTGCTGTCATCATGCCCTATATATATTGTATCTCGTGTACTTGTTATCCACTTTTTCTTAAAATACGTATTACTTATTATCAAACCTCTTTCTATAAATAGTCGAATTAGAGCCCCCTTATTTACCGTGGGTATGCCAAACTTACCTACTACACAGTTTACAACAAAAAAAAAAATTCCACTTTAGCATTTAGCTCCACAACAGCAGTTATTTTTTCAAGTGGTTCAAAAACTCCCTAAACATTTGCTTAATACCTCTCACAATTACTCCTCCAGGTAGAAAAAACACGTAGTGTATCGCACTTTTCACATCCCACCCTTATTCTAATTTACACAATTCTTGAATTTAAACATCTACAGTATATCTTCTCTTCTCCTTCCATAGTTGATAACTTTTACTTCCCACCAACTATCTCCTACCCCCCTTTAACTTTGTTTTCCTTAAACGTTTGGTTACCCAGCTAATTTTTATTCATATCATTAGCAATCAACTTTTCCCCCCCACTTGCATTACCCCACACATTCAAGCAACTCGGCTTAAAAAATTTCTTTATTTTTCTTTTTATTAGTTTATACAGGAGAAGTCTTACTTTACTAGAAAACAGTGTACCCCCCTCTTCCCTACGTGAATACTTTTTACCGCTCTTAGTAATCTACTAGCGCATTACTCTCAGCATTTTAGTTGTCTTTTATGACATGCATTGTTTATGGAGGCAGCATTTTTCTCCACCATGGAGATGAAAGTAAGCACTAGAAGGTCAAAAACTATTAAATTAGAAGGAAACTCAAGTGTGTATTCACATAAATGTATGTGCACAACCTCACGTACAATATGAGGTCGGTCTTGGTAGCATAGTCATCTCTCACTTAACGACCAAGGTAGGGGACCTCAAGAATGATTTCTTAAACAGAAATGATGTTAAGCAAATCTTATATTTCTGTAAGATCCTTTGTTATAGCTTGAGATGCAGAAAGGAGCAGTAATTTTTCTTATGTAATAGGATTGGTTTTTAAGTTAAGTAAGTTTGATATACCCATAAGTCTGTATTATAACTTTATATGGTAACTGGGACACTTAATTTACCCTAATATTGGTCTATTGTTTATTAGAGCCAAAGTGGTGTTATATCTCTGTTTTGTAAGTGCATAACAGAAACTGTGAACAAAAATATCAGTATATGGAGAGAGGCATCACTTGTGTTTTTGTTAATGTTGGGTTGAAGGGTTGTGCCAACTGCTAGGTTGATGATTGTTAGGAGGGTGCTCCCTCCACCACCAATCATCAACAACCACCCCATTACCACTAACAGTCAGTGGCGGCTCATCAAAAAATAGAATGAGGGGACTGCATGACTGCAAGCCTCATAGAACAGCATAATAAACGTTATTAAAGTAATAATTTTTAAAATTAAACTAAATTTAATAACGGTAAGCGTTCACATATACATACCCATAGAGGTCGTCACAGTCCTGCTGGTGGAGACGTAGCTAGCTGAGGTGATGATGTTACAACTATTTGGAAATAAAATCCGAACATCAATTTTTTGATGTTGCAAAATGGTTTATAACTTTCATTAAAAGCATTCATTTCTGTTATCATCATATTTTTAATCGATGTCATTGCTAGAGCAGTCAATCTTTCATTCGCCATTGTACTGCGCAAAAAAGTTTTGATTCTTTTCAAGGTTGAAAAACACCTCTCTGCTTCTGCTGTTGTCATTGGAGTTATTAAAATTTTTAACAGCTTGACAGTTTCTGAAAATGTTGACTGTGGATGTTTGTCATTTATCATCTCTAGCAAGTCAATAAATTTTTCCGATTTGCACAAATCTTCACTTGAATACAGTACAGATAGTTCAGTTCTCAATTTATCTTTTTCAAGCATGGGATAGGCTGCAACTGCATGCTCAAGTGCATCACTAGGAAAGTTTTCAGTATATGTTGAAAAATTACTCGCTAGTAGTAACTGGCTAGTATCCAAATGATTAGTGAAACAATCTCATTCTACACTGCAATAAAATTACATCACAAACCTCTTTTGCAGTGACTGCTTTATCTGTATTAAATTTTCTTCTTTTTGGTTCAGAAGGCATTGTCGAAGCATCACATCATCTCTTAATTTCTGAACTGAAGAGGCAAAAGCTGTTAAAGAGGCATTAGCCTTAACTGCATTAATATTTCTAGACTGAAGCTGAGGAAACATGTCAACATGAGGCATCACTTTGGAAAAAAATTTCAACCAAAACTCAAATTCAGGATCACTTAGGATTCTCTTGATACCTGCTGCTGCAGATCCAGTATCTCTCAAGTTAGATGTTTCTAGAATAGTGCAACACTCAATCAGTGCATCTTTCATCTGCACAGCATTAACTGTTCTGCTCTTGAAATTCCAACGTGTTGCAGAAGACCTTGGAATTTGACTGCCCGCAGTATTCTCCAATGCTGTCGTTCTTTGTGGAGATTTTGAAAAACTGCTAGTATTTCTTACAAACTGTTAAAAAATACTCGAACATTAGTATTCTGTGGTGTTGCCTGCTGAAGAATCAAATTCAGTTGGTGCGGATAACAGAGTACATGTATAAAGTGAGCATTGGTTTACACTTCTGTTACTTTAGTTTGCGCACCTTTGTTGACACCACTTAACACAGCTGCACCGTCGCAAGTTTGAGCAGTGAGCTTATGCAGAAGATCAATTAAAATCTGAGGCTCTTTTAACAAAACACTTGACAATACTTCTGCTGTTTGATTGGTTACACTAAAAAATCCTCAGAATCTATCAACAGGTTTGTCTTGTAGCTTGTACCTTAGAACAGTCACCATTTGTGTCTTGTCATAAATGCCTGTTGTTTCATCACATATAACTGCCAAGTATTCAGCATTCTTCACTTCTTCCTTGATTTTGTTTTTGCAAATTTCTAACATAGATTCTAAAAGTTCATTTTGTATTGATTTTGATGTTCCTTTAAATACTGTAGCATTATGTATATGAGCATCTAAGCTAGAATCCAAACTACAGGCAAAATTAACTAGGCCTCGAAATACACCTGGATTTTTCGAGCTCAAGGTTTCATCATATCCTCTGAGAGAGAGCTCAAATTTGCCACAGAATTTTATGCAGTTTATAATTTTGGACAATATATTTGTTTTTTTTTTGACCTCTTCATTGTGTTTCACTATCAAAATCTTGTATACTGAATCAGTTTGAGCTGCAATGTTCACTTGACCCAGCACTGACAAATCAATAATGTTATTGACATGCTTGGTTGACTGCTCATGTTTCATTACTTTTTGTGGTAAATACCACAAGTTAGTCATGCCACTTTTTGCCCATGAAGAGTCTCCACCAAACAGTAAGTTTGGAAAACAGAATAAAGCATTCTTCTTGTCATAGTCACAAAGTCATTCACTTTTCTGGTAAACACTGACGCTAAAGTGGCGCGTATATTCTTTGCTCCTGCTTGTATGTTTTTGTAGAATGGATAAAACTGGTGTATGTTTTTTTTTTTCTTTTAGCTTTACTTTTTTTGCTTAAAATCAACTGCAAAAAGTTAATACTTTGTAAATATTTAGCTGAGTTTACTCTAGTTTCCACTGCCATCGTTTATCAAATGGTAATTAAATTTAATGACATTGAAAAGAATTTAAATGGCTACCAACACCAATACCGCCCACGCTTTACAACGCACATCAAACTTCTATTTTTAATAATTTTTTATCTTCTTTCAACAAAAAAATAAAACTTCGCTTATAAATACATTGAAAACAGCATACAACAGATTTTTCCTGTAATATATTTGCCAGTTGCAAATTATTTTAGCGTAAGGTTGATGAAGTCATACATCTGGCGGTGAGCATCTGGGGGGACTGAGCTCCACAGCTCCTATGGATGAGCTGCCACTGACACCACCACCACTGACACTGACACCACCACCACCACTTGACACCATCCCTGATACCACTGCTACCACCGCTATCACTGGCACCACTACCACTGGCACTAATACCACCGACACCACTACCACCACCACCCCTGATACCAATACTGCTACCACTATTTTTGATACCACTTCTACCACCACCATCCCTGACACCACTACCATCACTGACATTTACCTATGACCATCGCCCTGGACTCCACTACCACCATGCTTGACACCATAACTGACACCACTACCACCATACTTGAAACCATAACTGACACCACTACCACCATCCATGACACCAGAGCCACCACCACTGACACCTCTACTACCATAGCTAACTTTGACACAACTGACATTATGACTAACACTGACTCCTCCACTGCCATCACTACCCCTAACACCAGTACCATCACCATGTCTGACACTAGTATCATCACTACCACTATACACCACCACCATATCTGACATCACCACCACCACTACCACCTTCATTACCAGTGATCAATGTAGAGTGAGACATAACTATGATACATAGCAAAACACCACTTGGACACTAATGTGCGAAACAGCCAAGTAAGATCTGTATAATTCAGCTGCAAACAGTCTTTGAGTCCTGACCAACTCCACTTCTGTTAATGTTTCAGAAATCACGTGTTTCGTGATTTCATTAATATATAGACTGCTCATGAAGGCTGGTACCCCAAACAGGATGAGGTTGAAATTAGATTCTGAGGCTCATCAACCGTGTGTGTGTGTGTGTGTGTGTGTGTGTGTGTGTGTGTGTGTGTGTGTGTGTGTGTGTGTGTGTGTACTCACCTTGTTGTGGTTGCAGGGGTTGAGTCATAGCTCCTGGCCCTGCCTCTCCACTGGCCGCTACTGGGTCACTTTCCCTGCACCATGAGCTTTTATCATAACTCTTCTTAGAGCTATGAATGGATCCTGCCTCCACTACATCACTTCCCAAACTATTCCACTTCCTGACTACTCTGTGACTGAAGAAATACTTCCTAACATCTCTGTGATTCATCTAAGTCTTCAGCTTCCAACTGTCCCCTTGTTGCTGTGTCCCATCTCTGGAACATTCTGTCTCTGTCCACCTTGTCAATTCCTCTCAGTATTTTATATGTCATTATCATGTCCCCCCTGACTTTCCTGTCCTCCAGTGTTGTCAGGTCGATTTCCTTTAACCTCTCCTTGTAGGACATACCCCTTAGCTCCGGGACTAGTCTTGTTGCAAACCTTTGCACTTTCTCTAGTTTCTTTACTTGCTTGGCTAGGTGTGGGTTCCAAACTGGTGCTGCATACTCCAATATGGGCCTAATATACACAGTGTACAGGGTCCTGAATGATTCTTTATTAAGATGTCGGAATGCTGTTCTTAGGTTTGCTAGGTGCCCACATGCTGCAGCAGTTATTTGGTTGAAGTGTACCTCAGGAGATGTGCCTGGTGTTATACTCACCCCAAGGTCTTTTTTCTTGAGTGAGGTTTGTAGTATCTGGCCCCCTAGACTGTACTCCGTCTGAGGTTTTCTGTGCCCTTCCCCAATCTTTATGACTTTGCACTTGGTGGGGTTGAACTCCAGGAGCCAATTGCTGGAACAGGCCTGCAGCCTGTCCAGATCCCTTTGTAGTTCTGCCTGGTCCTCGTCTGATTGAATTCTTCTCATCAACTTCACATCATCTGTAAACAGAGACACTTTGGAGTCTATTCCTTTCGTCATGTCATTCACATATACCAGAAACAGCTCTGGTCCTAGGACTGACCCCTGTGGAACCCCACTCGTCACAGGCACCCACTCTGACACCTCGCCACGTACCATGACTCGCTGCTGTCTTCCTGACAAGTATTTCCTGATAAGTTGTAGTCCATTCCCTGTTATCCCTGCCTGGTCCTCCAGTTTTTGCACTAATCTCTTGTGTGGAACTGTGTCAAATGCCTTCTTACAGTCCAAGAAAATGCAGTCTACCCACCCCTCTCTTGTCTTACTGCTGTCACCATGTCATAGAACCCCAGTAGGTTTGTGACACAGGTTTTCCCATCCCTGAAACCATGTTGGCTGTTGTTGATGAGCTTATTCCTTTTTAAGTGTTCCACCACTCTTCTGATAATCTTCTCTATGACTTTGTTTACTATACATGTCAGTGACACTGGTCTGTAGTTTAGTGCTTCATGTCTGTCTCCTTTTTTAAAAGATTGGGACTACATTTGCTGTCTTCCATACCTCAGGTAATCTCCCTGTGTCGATAGATGTGTTGAATATTGTTATTAGGGGTGCACATAGCGCCTCTGCCCCCTCTCTCAGGACCCATGGAGAGATGTTATCTGGCTCCATCGCCTTTGGGGTATCTAGCTCACTCAGCAGCCTCTTCACTTCTTCCTCGGTTGTATGTATTGTGTCCAACACTTGGTGGTGTACCGCACCTCTCTGTCTTTCTGGAGTCCCTTCTGTCTCTGTGAACACTTCTTTGAATCTCATGTTGAGTTCCTCACATACTTCACGGTCGTTTCTTGTTGTCTCTCCTCCTTCCTCTGTGTGTGTGTGTGTGTGTGTGTGTGTGTGTGTGTGTGTGTGTGTGTGCGTGTGCGTGCGTGTGCGTGCGTGTGCGTGCGTGTGCGTGTGTGCGCATACGTACGTACGTACACTCACCTAATTGTGGTTGCAGGGGTCGAGACTCAGCTACTGGTCCCACCTCTTCACTGAACACTACTAGACTTTTTCCCTGACCAGTAATAATATCATCTTACTTCTTTATATTATTCTATATAAGAAGATTGCCTTTCGTGTATGTGTGTGTAATATGTTATAATTTATGTTTTGTATATTTTGTTAAATGTGTAAATATTGTACATATCCAAGTAAGAATTTGTATAGCCATGATTGTGCAGGTTTGAGCTCAATTTGTTAATACATGTATATATACTTAGTCTAATAATGTATTTGTTAGTTTCTTACCTAACCTCTTCATCATGTTTGTTTATATAGTATTCAAAAAATGTTCATTTACAGCTGTACATGATGTTCGAAATATCTTCACTTACAGCTATACAGGTTGTTCAAAACATGAAGTTCAACATTTACCAGTGTACAAGGTGTTCAAAAAGAAATACCATCCATTGAACCTTCTTCATCAAGCTTGCAACAGTTGCAGAAATAATTGACATTTTGCCAGTTTCATGAATGAACTCAGTGTTAATGAGTATTTCCATAATGTTGCATCATTAATGTCGCCCATTGTATCCTTTCTAACAGTGTTCATGTAGTAAGATGTTGCATTTCTTTTTGAACCTCCAAAAGCACAGTGTAACCCCTTTTAGGTTTAGCACTTGTAATAATACTAATACAGCCCTCAGTGTATATATCTCATGTTAATCATTTTGAAAATGATGTTCTTCGGTATGTTAACAAAGTTGCTTATGCCAAAGTATTGTTTTGTATTATGAGTCATTTAATTTTGACATCAGTCTGGCCATATTATAGACTTCAGTAGTAAATAGTGGATTATTTATTAATGGTTTTCTTTATGTTGCAGACTCTGGAGGGCATCCCAGACATTGTCTCTAATAATTTGAGCCTCAAGCAACTATTTACCACTCTTGTTGCTGCTGAGAAGACTACCAAGCAGAACAATGAAAACATTAATACTCAGAATGGATTTGGAAACACAGTCAACAATAAAGACATGAATGCTAATCCTCAATCAATTATAGATTCCGGAATTAACAACAAAATTCTCGCATCAGCATTAAAGTCAGAAACCCACCTTTGAGGTTCTTATTTATAATATTTACCAAGCAGTATCCCACTCAGCCTTGTTCATTCATATTAAAATGAACTCGAGTGTCTTCACCAGTGAATATGATGTGCAAAGCTTTACAACATTTGTTGAATTATATGCCCATATTAATGCGTATAAAGAACTTTTGTTTGGTGTGGATAGTAACATTATGTATCCATTTAGGTGCGTAGTTTAGCATGTTAATATAATGGCACATTTGTACATTCCTCTGCCTCACATTGAAGGAAAATCATGATTTAATTGTAGATTGGATTCCTTCAGCAGCTGTATTGATGAGTATCAAAATCTTACCATTCAGATATTCATGCCTAATGTTTGTGCACACAGTTTGCCATAAGCATTGTAATCATAAGTTTAAACCAGAATATTAATATTTATAAGAAGGTTTACACTTGTAATATAATTTTCTTCCCATTTAGCATCTTTTGCTTTCCATGTAACACCAAAGCTTCTTCATGTTAATGCTAACTCAAGCCTAGAAGGGGAACACAAGAAATTTAAGTTTCCAAACAACAGTATTTGCTGCATGGCAATTATAAATACTATATTCAGCTGCTAGTTTTGCAGCAGTACTACACAATAATGCAAATTTCCTCTTGAGAGAGAAATTTTAATATAAACTAGATGAGAATCTTGTGCACATTATTAGCACATTTGTTCTATTGTATGTATATGTCTGGTAAGCATTGGCTGGAACCTGATATTTCTCAAAAAATTGCAGTTGTTAATCACTGTAATTTGACAAAAAACTGCACATCTGATAAAAAGCTGTGCATGAATTTTTTCTTTGAGAAAACGATGGAATATTTAAGCTTTGACGAGCATTGATTTTAACTCTAGAATACGTATTTAATGGTAATACTTCAATTGCTGCATCATTTAAATGCTCACAACAGCAGTATGTAATGACAATGTTATTAAGATGCCATATATACTTAGCCACCCAGATGTGCAGAGCAGTATTTTATTTTAATGTGGTATAGAGGATTTTATCTGGTAACCTGTGTTGAGTGACCCATACAGGTTTACTGCTTTTCAGGAATATAATATTAATATTGCAGCTTGGGCATGTATGTAAATTGTGTTATAGCAACACATCTCTCAACCAAAGTCTAGTATATTCTAGAGAATAAAAATGAAGCAGGTAATATAACTGTTACTGCTACATATTCTTTGTGATGAAACATGGATTGATATTACTTTTATTGGGCAGTTATATGCTGTTTCTGGTAAAAATTTAACTGGATGATTGAAAGGAATTTCTGTCCAAAGCCTTTACTCTTTTGTGAATATTTATTTTATGAAAAGTTTTTCCCTGACCAGTAATAATATTACCTTACTTCTTTATATTATTAATCTATTTAAGAAGATTGCCTTTTGTAAATATATAATAAAATATTAGTATGATTGAGAAGATTAGATGATTTTTTCCCAAGTGTAGATTAGTTTTAATGATCTCGTTTTGGTTTTGTTTGGCTTAGTTGCCAGCCTTGTATTTTGTACTTAGCATTTTAATAAAGAAATTTAAGTAGATGTGCTACTCTCATTATCGTCAATAAAATTTTGTCTTTTGCAACACAACAGCATACAGTGGAACTCCCGAATATTGGCCGTAATCCATTCCAGAAGATCGGCCTTAATTTGAAGCAATATTCCCCATAAGAATTAATGTAAATACAATTAATCCATTCAAGACAACCAAAAAAAAAAAAAAATACATTTTGTAAAATTTAACTGTAGTTTTACATACACAAAACAATGACAATTACATACAAATGAACATTTAAACCATTATTACATACCTGTAGTGATGACTTGTTGGCATATGGAAGAGAGGAAGGAAGAGAGGTTATTGTTTGGAAGGGGAATCCCCCTCCATAATGACTTCAGGTATCAAGTCCCTCTCTGGGATTACTCCTCTTCAAGGGGGGCTCCTTGGCGTGGTGAAGAGGCTCTTGGTCTGAGGAATTAGACCTATCGGTCTTCTTCCTCAGACCGAACCTAATTACCCCCCAATCTCCCCTCCCCTATCCCATCCTCCCCATCCTCCCCTTTTTCCTTTCCTCCTCCTCCTCCCCACCCCTCCCTTTTGCCCTTCCTCTTTTTGTCCTTTGGGATTTCTCCCACAGGCGCGCTAGTTCCTAGGTAGGGGAAAGGATACCGGGGTCCATCCCATTCCGTTGAGGTTCTTAGCGGTGGCGTAGTTTGCCGTGGAATCTGGATCGCCTGGGGATGTCCCGATCCCTCTCCGGTATCCCGGAGTAGCTTTGGGTGTCTTTCGGGCGACGAGTGTATCTCTGGAAGCCACCTTTCGGATTCCGGGGGTGGTGGCCGAAGGAGGTATGCTTTGTGGCGGATATCCGGCCGCCCTCTCTTTTGTCCACCGAGGTAGCTCGGCAGATGTGAGGTTGCTATCCCGGATTGTTAGTTTACTAGCATGATGGGTAGGGTATGGCACGGGTTCCATGCTGCATCTGCGCTACTTGCGGTGCTGAGGTCCTCTTGGGCGCGGAGGGAGATTTCTGGCCCTTTCATTCCTCCTAGGAACTATCCCTCCCCGGTCCCCCCTTTTTTTATTCTTTTTTTTATTTTTATTTTCTTCTTTCTTTTTTTTTCTTAAAAACAAAAAGAAAGAAGTAACCTAACCACGGCAGCCCTAGTCCATGAACCTGGTACCCCCGGGCCCCTTCTTGATACCGCACCCCGTTCTGACCCTGCCTCGTCTTTGGACCACTCTTCAGACATTCCTCATGCCTCTGTACCTATTGCCGGTGCTGTTTCCTCACCCGCTTCAGGTACTGAGGCCTCGACTGACTCCTTCGATTTATCGGACCTTCGCTGTCCTCTGACTATGCTTCCGGCCTCTCCCTCTACGGTGCGGCAATTTTCAAATCGCCGACCCATTCCACGTCGGACCAACTCTGGTCCCACGCCTAAACGCCAACGACAATTACCTGCTGATGATACTTCTCCACCTTCTCGTTCTTCTCAGAAATGATCGACACGTCCTTCACTACCTTTCCACGCTCAGTTTCAGACTGAACAATGGACTAAATTCTTCACTTTACGACCAACTTCCTCTACTGCCTATCTTTCTGACCATAGTATTGGCAAGGCACTCCTACGCCATGTTGGTAAAGATATTTCTTTTCATGCTCTTAAGAGCGGTACGCACATCATTACCGTACAGAATGCTACCCAGGCTCATGAGCTCTCTCGTCTTTCCCATATCGATACTGTTCCTGTCACTCTTGAAAAACATCATTCCCTCAATTCTTGTAGTGGTACCGTCATTCTGCCCCATACCATAGTTCAACAAAATTTCCAGACATGTGGCACTGACATTCTTGAACAGCTGGAACTCCAAGATCTCCCAATCCTCAAGGTAGACACATTCTTCCTGCACGTGGGCGGAGACGATACCCTAGCAATGTGGCTCGTTTAACTTTTGACAGCCGAGAACTCCCATCCTCAGTTTATATAGCAGGACATCGGTTACAAGTTCGAAAGGTGATCCCTACACCACAACAGTGTAGAAATTGCTGGCGATTTGGCCATCCAGCGAAATATTGCAGATCTATCGCCGAATGCCCAGTCTGTGGTGCCGATGACCATTCTAATACGTCTTGCAATCGATCTCCCTCTTGCCTTAACTGTCATGAGGCTCACCCTTCGTACTCTCGCCGTTGTCAGGTCTATTTAAACGAGTGGGAAATCCGTTACCTCAAAGAGACAGAAGGTCTCCCTTATGCCATGGCAGTTTCTCATCTCCGCCTCCAAGGGAGACTCCCACGTGTTTCTTATTCCCGTGTTTCAAAACGTCCCCCCACTTCTGGTATCCCATCTTCTACACCCACCTCTGTGGTTACCTCTCCCATAATCACTCCTGTATCTAATCCTTTTGCTGTCCTCGGCTCAGACGTCCCTACTTCAACGCCTCAGTCTAATCTCGCTTCTTCGAGTTCTCTCTCACAAGCCTCAGTATCAACGAGACCTTGTACGACACCTCTTCCCAATCGTCCCTCTACTTCTCAAAAGTCAAAAAAAGGTCCGTTAACACCTCCTACCCATCCTCCACCTCCTCATTTTACCCTCCCTGTCTCTGTCCCTGGTTCTTCCCCTCTCACTGGCTCAGTTACAAGTGTAGAGGTTCACCCTCCTCCTCGTACTGTACCTTCCTCCCCTGTTCCCTCCCAAGTTTCTTCCTCTTCTGCCACCTCCCAGGTTCCTGCCTCTTCTGTCCCCTGCCACGCTTCTCCAGTTCCCTCCACCCTTTCGCCCCCCCCTACCTTGGTACAGTCCAATACAGTTCCAATCTTTACTCATCCTCCCCCTACCATTCCCAATATTGTCTCCCATACGACATCTCTGAATTCCGAAACACTTGAAGCAATCTCTGAATATATTGCAGAGACCAAACCATCAATGGACACTGATCCACCTTCCGCTCTTTCTCTCTCCTCTGCTCCATCTGCGCAACTCCTTTCTTCACAGCGCACCGTTCCTTCGCTGCTTGAACGTTTTCCACTGCCTCCGCATGTGGACTTTTCTAACCCTTCTAGTCCGTAGGAACCCTTACCTGCGGATTTCAAGTATCTTTATCATTGCCAATCATGGCCTATTTACAGTGGAATATACGCGGCCTCAGGGGTAATCGGGGTGAGCTTCAGATGTTACTCTCCCAGTTTGCCCCTGTTGGTGTTTGCTTACAGGAACCAAAATTACACTCTGCTGTTATTTCTCACATCTCAGGCTATAATTTATTGTATTCTTCAGATCCTTTTCCTGATGGGACCTTTAATGAAAGTGCCCTTCTTCTCCGCACTGATATTCCGTACCATCAGCTATTTGTTCATACTTCGCTGCATTACACAGCAGCCCGTATCCACTTACATAGGTGGTATACGCTCTGTTCTTTATATCTCTCTCCTTCTCGGGCATTATCTATTCCGGATTTTGCCTTCCTTGTTTCGTCATTACCGCCACCGATTCTGTTACTTGGTGATTTTAATGCCCACCATTTCCTCTGGAGGGGGTCTCACTGTGATTCCCATGGAATTCAGTTAGAGGCTTTTCTTGCCACCCACCCCCTCCATGTTTTAAATACAGGTACTCACACCCATTTTGATCCTCGGACTCATACTCTCTCTTGCATCGATCTCTCAGTCTGCTCTTCCTCCGCCGCATTAGACTTCACTTGGTCTGTTCTCCCGGACTTACATGACAGTGATCATTTCCCAATCATTCTTACTTCCCCTTCATATTCGCCACCTCTTCGCACCCCACGCTGGCAATTTAATCGGGCAAATTGGAACCTTTACTCACACCTAACTGTTTTTAAAGAGGTTCCTTCTTCGTCCTCCATCGATGAGCTTTTACACCTCTTCTCGTCCTCCATTTTCACCGCAGCTTCTCATTCTATACCCCAAACTTCGGGCAGGCATTCTCAGAAATGCGTGCCTTGGTGGTCTCCTGCTTGTGCTCGTGCAGTACGTTTGAAACGCTCTGCATGGGGCAGGTACCGGTACAATAGAACCACAGAGCGACTCCTTGATTTTAAATAGAAGCGTGCGATCGCTCGCCGTGTCATCCGTGATGCTAAACGCACTTGCTGGCGAGATTGTGTCTCCACCATCACCTCTGCTTCCTCTATGAGTGCAGTCTGGAAAAAAGTACGAAAACTGAGTGGTAAATATTCTCCTGACCCGGCTCCTGTTCTGCGGGTTGCCGGTGTTGATATAGCAAACCCACTAGATGTTGCCAATGAAATTGGCAATCATCTGGTCCGTATTTCTCAGGGACTCCATCTATGCCCCTCATTTCTTTCCTCAAAGTCTGCCAGAGAGTTAGCACCCTTGGACTTTTCTTCTCTCAGAGAAGAACAGTATAATGTGCCTTTTACACTTCAAGAACTGGAGGCAACACACTCAGCTTGTCGATCATCGGCAGCTGGGCCCGACGACATTCATATTCGTATGCTACAACATTTACATCAGTCAGCCCTTGCAGTCCTATTACGCCTTTACAATCTTATTTGGTCGCAAGGAGTTCTTCCACAGCTGTGGAAATCCGCCATTGTTCTCCCTTTCCGCAAACCAGGCACTACGGGACATGAAACCTCCCACTATCGTCCCATTGCTCTTACCAGTGCAGTTTGCAAAGTAATGGAACGCCTAGTAAATAGACATTTAGTGTGGTATTTAGAGACACACAACAGTCTCTCCACTCGTCAATATGGCTTTCGTAAGGGACGTTCTACCATAGACCCCCTTACTACGCTTGGATACGTATGTTCGTAATGCCTTTGCGAATAACCACTCAGTTATTGCCATATTTTTTGACCTTGAGAAGGCATATGACACAACTTGGAGGTATAATATTTTAGCCCAAGCCCACTCCTTAGGCCTTCGAGGCAATCTACCATCCTTCCTTAAGAACTTTTTAACTGACAGGCATTTCCGTGTTCGGGTTAATAATGTGCTCTCCCCGGACTTTATCCAAGCTGAAGGTGTCCCCCAGGGATGTGTTCTGAGCACAACACTTTTTCTCCTTGCTATTAATGATTTGGCCTCTAGTCTTCCATCAAATATTTGGTCATCACTCTATGTTGATGACTTCGCTATTGCCTGTGCAGGCGCTGACTGTCACCTCATTACAGTTTCTCTCCAACATGCAGTCGACCGTGTTTCCAATTGGGCCACCACACGTGGGTTTAAATTTTCCAGCACTAAAACCCACCAAATCACTTTCACTAGACGCTCTGTCATCTCCGATCATCCTTTGTACCTCTATGGCTCCCATATCCCTGAACGTGATACAGTCAAGTTTCTGGGCCTCCTCTTTGATCGTAGGTTATCCTGGAAACCTCACATTACCTCTCTGAAGGCAACTTGTCACAGCCGGCTGAACCTTCTTAAAACCCTTGCTCATCTTTCATGAGGAGCTGATCGTCGAACCCTCCTTCGCCTACATTCCACCCTTATTTTATCGAAACTTGATTATGGTGACCAGATCTATTCAGCGGCATCTCCTGCTACTCTCTCTAGCCTTAACCCCATTCATCACCAAGGATTACGTTTATGCCTTGGTGCTTTTCGCTCTTCCCCTGTCGAGAGCCTCTATGCAGAAGCGAACATTCCATCCTTATCCGATCGCCGTGATGCCCATTGCCTGCGCTACTATGTACGCTCTCATGATCTCCGCAATCCTTCCATTTATAGAATGGTCACTGATATTAGTAGACATTCTTTATTTGTTCACCGCCCCTGTTTACTCTGTCCCTTCTCTCTTCGCCTTCATTCGCTCTTGTCTTCTCTTCAACTACCACCTTTCTATGTACATGTAGCATCTCACTTTTCCCTACCCCCCTGGGAAGTTCCAGCTGTTTGAGTCTGTTCTTTCTCCCTCCCTTGCTCGAAAGCCCAACTGTCTACGGTCGCTTCCCGCTCTCTTTTTCTTGACCACTTTCACTCTCATTCTCATGCCATTGCTGTGTACACAGATGGCTCTAAGTCTTCTGACGGCGTAGGATTCGCAGCAGTGTTTCCGGACAGCGTCGTACAAGGGCATTTACTATCTTCGGCTAGTATTTTTACTGCTGAATTATATGCCATCCTTACAGCACTTATCCGTATTGCATCTATGCCTGTGTCATCATTTGTGGTTGTCTCAGACTCCCTTAGTGCTTTACAGGCTATACAAAAATTTGATACACCTCACCCCTTAGTCCTCCGTATCCAACTTTGGCTACGCCACATCTTTACCAAGCATAAAGATATTGTTTTTTGTTGGGTCCCTGGTCATGTTGACGTACAGGGCAATGAACAGGCAGACACTGCTGCGCGGTCAGCAGTACATGACCTACCAGTTTCTTATAGAGGTATTCCATTTATGGACTATTTTACTGCAATATCTTCCCACCTTCACACCCGTTGGCAACAACGTTGGTCTACTATGCTCGGCAACAAACTTCAATCTATTAAACCGAGTATAGGTTACTGGCCGTCTTCTTATCACCAGTGTCGAGGTTGGGAGACTACTCTCTCTCGTCTTCGCATTGGCCATACTCGTCTTACTCATGGATATCTCATGGAGAGGCGTCTTGCTCCTCTCTGTGAGAATTGCCAAGCTCCATTATCAGTCAGCCACATTCTGTTGGACTGCCCACTTTATCAACGAGCACGCAGAATTTACCTCTGTTGTCGTCTTCGCTCCGCTGCTCTCTCTTTACCTTCCCTTCTCGCTGATGGACCCACCTTTCATCCGGACTCTCTCATTGACTTTTTGACAACAACTGACTTACTTCACAAATTCTGATACCTTCAGCCCTTTCTACTTCAATCTCTTGCTACCCTCTACCCCCGTACTATCCCCTGCCCCGCTGTTTTCTGTAACCTGCTGATCATCCCCCCTCCCTTCTGCCATCCAATTCCCTTGCTTCCTTCCCTACCCTGCAGTGCTGTATAGCCCTTGTGGCTTAGCGCTTCTTTTTGATTATAATAATAATCTGGGATTACTTCCCTTTGTCTTTTAATGGCACAAGGACCAGCTTGAGAGTCACTGGACCCCTGTCGCACAAAAAAACTGTCCAGAGAGGTCTGTTTTTGGCACCTCTAAGATTTGCCTGAAGTGGACCAAGGTTTTGTCATTGAACACGTTGCAGATATGGCTTGTTTCAGCTTGGTCAGGGTGATATTTCTCGACAAAAGCTTGCACTGTACTCCTCATTGCTCAGATCTCCTTAATCTCTGAAGAAGGCACCTTTGCCAGGATAGAAGTGATTGTTGATTTGTTTTTGCCATACATCCTGGCAAGCTGAAGCACACACACACCACTCATATTTTTCAATAACTTCTTTCTTTAATTTCATCGTGTTTCTCACTTTCTTTACCAAAGGAACTTTACTAGGAATTTTCTTTGGGCCCATGGTGGCTTATTTCACAGTCTCACTTAATAAACAAGCACAAAAACCAATGGATTTTAAGGAAATGTTTGGATAAATGCACGGAGTATATGCTCATTCACCAAGAGACACGGAGACTGACTCACCTATGCTCAGCGTCCCGGCGGGAGGTTGGCTGACACATCTAATACGGCTGATTTGCGAGGCACCGGCCAAAATACAGAGAAAAATTTTGGCCGAAAACCGGCCTAAATACAATTCAGTCGATAAACGCAGCAGCCCATATTCGGGGTTCTACTATATTTAATTGTTAAGTTCGTAGGCTGCAAGTGATTATTGGTTCAACTTCTAGACTATGTAAGTTGCCCTCTTGCCCTGGCTGTTTAAAAATATTTTGAATATGCCATGCTGTGCATTGAGATCTTGCAGATGCTGAGGTGAAATTTTAAGCTAGTAGCTGCTGCCGCCTCTTGAATAGAGTTAACACTAAGTTCCAAGGTCATATATTTTTGTATACTTTTGTGAGTTTTACTATAAGTAACCCTTTTAAGAGGAGGACGAAAGGGCTCTGATTTAAGAAATTGGTTCTCTTGTCCTTTTACTCAGACTTCATTTAAATACCCTAACCCTCCTCTCTCCATTTTGCATATTTTTAGGTTAAGTTTACCTGTTGTGGAATCCAGCTCTTTAACAGGATAAAGGAACCATTATGAACCCTGTTCTAAAATAACTTTAAGTAGTGCTGCACTGGTAGTGTCACTTCACCAAATGGAAACTGGATCCTTCCAGGCATGTGTAGTAGCCATCCACCTCAGTGGGAGGTGCCTTTGATGTCAGTAAGTGGGCTCTTGATCCAAGGAGCTAAACTTAACTTCCCCTTCCTTAGATCAAACCTGAATATCCTCCCAGTCCTTAGGCACTATGACCCCTACAGGTTTGGCACTTCCTGTGATATCCATCCAACATGGTCTCTGATGACAGAAACATTACCAGGAGTTGCATATGAATGTTACATGATTGGCAACTAAATGTTTATACTAGCATTTTTTCTGATTGTTTATGGTGCTCACACCACTTTTGTTAAATAGGCAGTTTTGTTAACTCATGCTCATTCAATTCTGGAAATTCTATCCTAGTGTTTTGCACCAGTTATATAATGCTGTTGTTCCTTGAAAACACCTCTTATTCTATCAGCAGTGACCATGAATGAGAGTGAGTGTTATGCAGTTAAATGCTGGTGCCTAGGGGTAAAAGTCATGTCTAGAAGTATATGCTAAATATGAAAATATTTCACTCTAGGGCCACACTTGTAACAAAAAAAACTAATCTCATGATGGATTACCTGGAAGGACAAAAAAATTAACGTATACAATTTTTTTTTGTAACACGTTGTCTGTTTCTCACCGAGGCAGGGTGACCCACAATGAAAGAAAAAAAACTTTCATCATCATTCACCACTTTCACCATCACTCATACATAATCACTGACTTTGCAGAGGCACTCAGATACGACAGTTTAGATGTCCCTCCAAACAAAAATACAATAAACATACAACACCATTACATAAAAAAAAGACTATGTTTACCTTTACCAAGTACTCAAAATTAGGCCACAATAATATTACAATCAAAACCAAGTGCTAAACACATACAGGTCATTAGGCCACAGAAGAATAAAATATTAATGGTGACTGTAGATTGCCATTCCTATCTTACTTCCAGGGAAGCACTTTCCACTAATCATACAGGCCCACACACAAAAGAAAGCACCTCCCTGAGTCAGCATGAGCGTAAAACAAACCCAAACATAAATTATGGCCTGAACCTTACACAAAGCACCACAACTTGCATACTCAGCCTAGCTTCATCACACCTCATTCAGCACCACCTACTGCAATACTGCCAACTAGTGATGCTACACCACATAGCTCCCTCAACTCGCCGTGTCTAAGACATGTCCATTTTCGAACAATCCCCGTCCACTAACACTTATGGAGCATTTTTCACTACACTTGTATTAAACTATACATACACTTTTTTTTTTTATTTTACAACAATGAAGAATCCTGCATAATAGTATGTGGCTTCTTTTTGCTATGCCCCTGGAACTGCCCCAGGATTTACCTTATAACAGAGACAAAGGTCACACTCCTGAATTCCAAGTGACTGCAACACCCTTTACCTATACCAGCCCAACCACAGAACTCCCTCAGAACCTGGAATTGCTTTCAGGCAATCACATGTTGCCTGAGCCCAATTTCAACATTCTACCTGTTCTCTGCCCCACTTATCCTCTCTCTGCACTGTATGACCCTTGTGGGTATAGCATTTCATTATGATTATAATAATATCCTTTCTCTGGTATCTCTGACTGTTGCTTTACCTTGATCATACACCTGGCAACTCCCATATTGCAGTAACAACCCTTGGATTGTTCACATGTCAAAGGACAAATTAGCTTGAAGCCATCTTCTACAAGACCTTGACACACATTGTTACTGTAACTTGCATACCTTCTTGGTCATGTTTTAAGAAAAACAAACTGGAAACCTTTCTTTCCTACAGGAAAGTGTATATTTACAAAACAAAGCTGAGTAAAATTCTTTTCCCATTAGCCAATGAACACTATAACAGACCCTGCTAAACTTGCCAAAGTAATTGGCTACATTTATTCCTTTCCTTTCTTCCACACAAACCTGAGAGGAAACCCATTCCACTAGATGTTATATTTCACTCTGTGGAACCTTAAAATGTTCCCTTCACATTCCCTGAACTCTTATCATCATTACCTGTGTGCCTAATTAGACACATGTGCAACATCTGGGTATCTTTATTATAGACATTTTGCCATCCACTGGCTTTATCAATAACTTGACAGTAGAACTGTATACAAAAGGTGAGTCTTGACAAGGCTGAGGGACTGATTACCTCATCTTTTGTATATGGTTCTACTGTCAAGTTATGTCCTAGAATCTGTATTGATAAAGCCACTGGATGGTGAAACATCTACAATAAAGATATCCAGATGTTGCATGTGTCTAATTATCATCTTGTTGATATTATATAGCCTTCATGTACTACCTGTGTGCCAACCAACAGCAGCTGGACTTGATCATATTCAGGTCCATATCATTCAACACTTACACCCAACAACATTAGCTGTCTCTCATACCTTTTCAATTTAATTTCTTCTGAAGGGGTCAGAGCTCTTTAATATAAAAGTGCAGTATTCCTAACTATTCAAAAGCAAGATACTATTGACCTTCATTGAACTTGGTAGCTGCATTCCTGTTAACAGTGTAAAAAATAATTGAAAATGTGTTGAACATAAATGAAACGTAGGGTGGTGGTCATGGAACCCCCAGAAATGCCAAATAATTTCTGTTGTACAGTAATTAAAAAAATAATTGTAGTTAGACATAGTGAAAATTACATAATTAAAATACAATACATTTAGCTTAAAATTTTTCATAAATTAAGTTCTTAAATATTTGTTGCTGGTGTATGTCTAATGATCTTGAAAGACATGGAGATGATGTGGCTCTACTGAGGTGAGATGAATGGTTGTGAATCATAGACTGAGGTTCCTGAACCTATGTAGATGCAGAGTTGTCATTAGATGATGGCTGTACCGGAGTATTTAGGTATTCTGTAATGCATCTCGGATTGCAATACAACCCAGACTCAAATTTTTGTGTACTTCATGGGTGGAGTATGGCATTAGCAATATGTTCTTTAGTGGTTTATTCTTTAGTGAATCAGCAAATCAGGTTTCAGTGTTGTTGGTCATCCCGTTGAGGTAAGATGGGCATTTTTTGTCACATAAGTGCATTGTTATGATTTTTTTGCATCACAATGAAATCTTTAAAATGAAGAACAGCAAAATGTGTATGTGAAATTCTGTTTTAAACATGGTAAAATGGCTAGTGAAACTGAAAATGCATCAACAGGGGATGTTGAAACGAAACAGTGAGTTGGACATCAGTTATGGGTTTTATCAAAGCATTTTGACAAAATCTGAATATGAAATTTATATCCCGCTTGCTGACTCAAGAACAGAAAGACCATTGTTTTCTGGCCAAAAACAACATGGTGGTCATCCCTCATCCTCCTTATTTTCCAGATCTAGTTCCCTGTGACTTTGTTCTCTTCCCAAAAATAAGAATGACACTGAAGGGGCAATTCTGCTGGAGAAGATTCCAGCAGAATTGCAGGCTGCCACAGATACTGTTGGGAAAGGAGAGTTCCAGAAATGTTTCGAAAAGTGGCAGACGTGGTGGGATCAGTGTGTAGCCTCTCAAGGAAACTAGAGTACTTCAAGGGAGACAACTTCAACTAGGTGATTAGGTAAGCCCTGTATTTTTTCCTCAGCAATCCAGGAACTTTGTTGATAGCTCCTTGTATAGTTCCTGTATCCCAGAATGAGAAAAAGTAAATTTTTTCAGCCTTCTCTTTGATCATTGAATGTTACAGAAGTCTCTTGTAACCTTCCTAACAGCAACCTCTCATAGTCAGATGAACCTCCTCAAAAATTTATCTCATTTTTCCTGGGGAGCTGATAGACAAACCCTCCAAGCACACAATGAGTTAATTGTCTCCTGTGTTAAGCAGTTCTGTGCAAACAAGTGACTCTGCGATATACAGGCCAACTCCCCCCCCCCCTTTGCCTGTTCACTCTGTCACATCTGTATAGGTTGTAACCTGGGATCCATATTTCGTTGTCCAAGTGATCCTTTATGTGGGTCTCTGTGAAAGCCGCGAACATTGCATTTGCCTCTGCAAGCAGTCCACAGATGAAAGGTATTTTGTTGTTCATTGCTGGCTTTAGACTCTGTATATTTGCAAAGAAGAATGTCATCGGACTGGTGGTATTGGTGGTACTGGGGTGAACTTTTTTTTCCAGCACTAGTATCTGTATCTGTTGGTTTGGAGTGGAGGCCATTGACTGTGGTTCCACTCCAGAAATGACTGGATTTGGCATACGATTTCCGCCATTTCCTGTCAGTTTTTTTTCCTTCCTGGCACTAAAAAACCTCTCCCTCTTGAGTGGCTGTGGCTACCCAGGTTTTCCCCATGGCATGGATGTTTTGTATCTTTTTGTTCCCTTTAGATGGTGTGCCTGGCAATTTAAGTTATAGCACAGTCTTTCCTGTACTGAAGAGGGACACATTTCAGGGTGGAAAAAGCTTACAGGAAGTGAGTTTGCATTTTCCTGTTGTCATATGGGCACGGCATTTTCTAGGGTGGTCATAGTTGCACGTCCCATCTGTTTTTCCAGATTTCCCATGTCTGCAGATACCAAGTGCATAGTATGTGCACAGGCCGTTGGGTATTAAGATTAAATCGCTCGGACAAGGAGCAGTTAGTCTCAAAAGTGTCAGCCAGCCTAGCTGCTTCCAATGCAGTGGTCAACGAATGATCTTCAAGAAAGACTCTAGCCTCTGGTCCAACAGATTCCAGCAGGTTATCCACCAAAAGTAACTGCACCAAGTCTGGGAAGTTGGTGACACTACTCGCCTTGTACCACTTGGTTAAGGCTTTCGATTGCTGTCTACATGAGACTGATCCAGCTGATGCTTGCCTAATTTGAATTCCCTCCTGTTCTTGGTGGGAATACACTGATATGCTCCAAGGACCATTGTTTTAGCAACCCAATAATCGACAAATTCTTCATTATTTAAGACAGCTGTGAACTCTTGTACTTTGCCGTACAGTGCTGTATGTACCAATGCTGCCCAATGCTTCCCAGGCCACCTCAGTGCTTGAGCCTGGTTTTCAAATGCCTTGAAAAACTGTTCAGGCTCAGACTCAACAAAGCAAGGAACTAATGGCACTGCTTTTTGCACACTAAAGTAGTCACCCACAGTCTGCTTAAATTGCCTCCTCTGCTTCTCTGTATCAAACTCCTCCCTAGCAAATGCTCACTGCTCCCTGGGTGTTTCAAGATTGAGTTTGGCTAACTCAAGCACCAAGACAAACCTGGTGCGCTTCACGAGACTGCTGGTCTGATTGCTCTGGTGTTATCCCCCCCACATTAAGAAGGAATCTAAGTGAAGATCGCCATTAATAGCTCCTGTAGTGGGAGATACCTCAGTTTTGGTGTGCCATAGTTGTTTCAACCCTTAACTTTGCATGAATAATGTCATGAAGCTGTGCAGCAGTGAGAGTTCGTTGATATTTATGCCAATAGAACGAGCAGTTCACCAGGAACGCTGTAGAGATAGTTTGGGCAGATTTAGGAGAGTATATTCAGAAACCAACCACCTGACCTGTGTAGGTGGCAATAACCAAATGTAACACGCTGTTTGCAATGTACACAACAAGCAGCAATAGCACAGTATGACTTGTGGGATACATACACACAGTAGCATGACTGATACACAATGACGACAGTGATAGCAAGGCTGACATGCAATAACAAAAGTGATAGCAAGGCAATCTGAATGACACTAAGACTAGCTCCAGATCCAGATCCCAGACAGGCCCCCATATTATGAACACAGATAAAGAATGGCCTTTTACCTGGTCATAATGGGTTTTTGCAGCAAAACAAACTCAGCAGTAAGATTTAACTTGTATTTCCTTCACCAGATATATATACAATTATGTACACTGTTACACAGTGAAATACAGAAAAAAATATTTTATAAAATAATGCTCCATAGTACCAAATTGAACTGTAAGTGAACGCATTTTATTCCTGTCAGTCAGGCAGTGGCCAGGACAGGAGCAGATGAGAGGTGTTTTTATTTCAGTACCTGTAGGAAGGTGGCTGGGTTAAGTCGTCTTGGGTTGGCGTTAGTGTGAGTAGGTAATTTTGGTAATTTTTTTAGTGTATACCATAGTTGTTTGTGTTTAAGTGCTCTCTTGTTTATTTGTAAGGCCCTAGTATGCAGAGGCCTGTTTATGCGAGAGTACTGTATGGTGTTTTGCCTGCTGGTAATTAGTCTACATACACAAATAACCCGCACATAGAAGAGAGAAGCTTACGACAATGTTTCAGTCCGACTTGAACCATTTACAAAGTCACACTAACCAGAAGTGGAGCAGGACGGCTGTATATAGGCAGGAAGAGGTAGTGGTGGTAATAGTAGCAGTAGTAGTAGTGGTAGTAGTAGAAGTAGTAGTAGTAGTAGTAGTTGTGGTAGTAGTGGGGAATAAGGAGGAGCCAGTCAAATACAAAGAAAGGGGAACACTGCAAGGGAGCTAGGTGCCCACAGAGGGAGAGCAAGTGCACAGAGGTGGGTGAAAGGGGAAGTGGTGAAATAAATAATAAAGGAACAGAAACACGAGACAGAAGAAACACAACCCAGAGGAGAAAAGGAAAGAGGAAAGGGGAAGAGGGAGAAGAAGAAGAAAAAAGAGAAAAAATGAGGAGTCAGGTTAAGTCACGGGTGTTCTGAAGTTTGGAGCATTTTACAATGTAGTGGGAGAGGAAGGCATCTACAGAGACAAAGCCAGGGCTAAGATTCATACAAGGAAAGTTGTGTATTACAGAGGATTCAACTAGACGGCAACTGTTAGAGTTGGAAGTAGGGAAGACAGTTTTAGCAGAAGACCAGTCAATAGGATGGCTATGATCTCTGACGTGACAGAAAAGAGCATTGTTAGTGTCGGCAAGCCTAACACTATTCTTGTGCTCCCTAAGTCTGTCAGAAAGAGATCGACCAGTTTCTCCAAAGTATTGAAGAGGACAGGAGGAGCAAGAAATAGAGTACACACCAGGAACATCTGTAGAGGGAGGAGAGGTATGAACGAGATTAGTGCGAAAAGTGTTAGTCTGGTGGAAGGTTAGCTTGATGTCTAAGGGACGGAGAGAATTGTTGAGATTAGAAAGACCGGAAATGTAGTGAAGGCAGAGGACAGAAGAGTTCCCAGGAGTAGAGAGTTTGGGAGAGAAGAAATTATGTTTAGCACGTGAGAGGGCAGAGTCTATGAAATGGGAAGGGTAGCCAAGACGGGAAAACAAATTATGAAGAGTGGAAATTTCTGCTGGAAGGAACTGAGAATCACAAATGCAGAGGGGACAGTGAAAGAGGGAGATAAGAACACTTTTCTTGACAGGGGAAGCAAGATAGGAAAAGTAGTGAATGTACATGCCACTGTGCATAGATTTTTGGTAAACGGAAAAGGAAAAACCTGTATCTGAGTGGTGGACATGGACATCAAGGAAAGGAAGCAAGGAATTAGATTCCCATTCAGTTTTAAACTTAATGGAAGGGGCAAGATTATTAAGAGCTTCAAGAAAACGTTGGAAGAGACTGGAGTCATGAGGCCACAGAGCAAAGATGTCATCCACATAGTGGAGCCAGAGTGAAGGTTGCACATCGATGGTAGGAAGAACAGTCTCGAAGTATTCCATGTAAAGATTAGCAAGGACAGGAGAGAGAGGAGAGCCCATAGCGACACCGAAGGTTTGAGAATAATATTTCCCTTGGAAGGAAAAGGAATTAGAGTCCACACAGAGGCGGATAAAATCAAGAAAGACATCAGTGGGTATAGGGAGATGTAGAAGGCCTTTCCTTTGCCACTTTGCCTACCCCTTGCGCTGGTATTGCCCTGATTAGCTCTTTTGATTCCTTTCGTCAATCTCGCTCCCGTAATCTTCCTGACTTGTCCACTTTTCGTGGCGCTCTCCTTCCTGCTCTTGTTAGTCTGTTTTCTAAGAATCACCACCTTCCGCGCCATTACCAACTTGCCCTTTCTTCTCTTAAATCCAACACTAACATTGTCATATTATCTTCTGACAAAGGTAATTCGGTAGTTATCCTTGATCGCGAGGATTACCTCCGTAAAGCTGATGTCTTGCTCTCTGACTCACGTACCTACACTCCTCTCGTTTCCAACCCTCTTGATCGCATCAAGAGAACTTTCAACAAGAAACTAAGGACTCTCTCCGACCTCTGTCCTCCTGACTTTGACCTTGTTCAACGGTTTCATGTCATCTGCCCCTCTCTTCCCTATTTCTATGGCCTTCCCAAAACTCATAAACCTGATATTCCTCTTCGTCCTATTATATCCTCTAGAGGTTCTGTCTCTTATTCTCTTGCTTCTTGGTTGGCCAAAACCCTCACTCCCTTTCTTGGTACTTTTTGTCCTGTCCACCTCCGTCACTCTCAAGACTTCATTGAACGGGTTTGCTCTCTCCTAACCTGTAAGATGCTTAGTCTTGACGTTGAGTCCCTCTTCACCAATGTCCCTCTTGATGATGTCCTTGATTTCCTTAGAGAGAAGGCCGATGAAGGGCTTCTACATCTCCCTATACCTACTGACGTCTTTCTTGATCTTATCCGCCTCTGTGTGGACTCTAATTCCTTTTCCTTCCAAGGGAAATATTCTCAAACCTTCGGTGTTGCTATGGGCTCTCCTCTCTCTCCTGTCCTTGCTAATCTTTACATGGAATACTTCGAGACTGTTCTTCTTCCTACCATCGATGTGCAACCTTCACTCTGGCTTCGCTATGTGGATGACATCTTTGCTCTGTGGCCTCATGACTCCAGTCTCTTCCAACGTTTTCTTGAAGCTCTTAATAATCTTGCCCCTTCCATTAAGTTTAAAGCTGAATGGGAATCTAATTCTTTGCGCCCTTTCCTTGATGTCCATGTCCACCACTCAGATACAGGTTTTTCCTTTTCCGTTTACCGAAAACTTATGCACAGTGGCATGTACATTCACTACTTTTCCTATCATGCTTCCCCTGTCAAGAAAAGTGTTCTTATCTCCCTCTTTCTCTGTGCCCTCTGCATTTGTGATCCTCAGTTTCTTCCAGCAGAAATTTCCACTCTTCATAATTCGTTTTCCCGTCTTGGCTACCCTTCCCATTTCATAGACTCTGCCCTCTCACGTGCTAAACGTAATTTCTTCTCTTCCAAGCTCTCTACTCCTGGGAACGCTTCTGTCCTCTGCCTTCACTACATTTCCGGTCTTTCTAATCTCAACAATTCTCTCCGTCCCTTAGACATCAAGCTAACTTTCCGCCAGACTAACACTCTTCGCACTAATCTCGTTCATACCTCTCCTCCCTCTACAGATGTTCCTGGTGTGTACTCTATTTCTTGCTCCTCCTTTCCTCTTCAATACTTTGGAGAAACTGGTCGATTTCTTTCTGACAGACTTAGGGAGCACAAGAATAGTGTTAGGCTTGCTGACACTAACAATGCTCTTTTCTGTCACGTCAGAGATCATAGCCATCCTATTGACTGGTCTTCTGCTAAAACTGTCTTCCCTACTTCCAACTCTAACAGTCGCCGTCTAGTTGAATCCTCTGTAATGCACAACTTTCCTTGTATGAATCTTAGCCCTGGCTTCGTCTCTGTAGATGCCTTCCTCTCCCACTACATTGTAAAATGCTCCAAACTTCAGAACACCCGTGACTTAACCTGACTCCTCATTTTTTCTTTTTGTTTTTCTTCTTCTCCCTCTTCCCCTTTCCTCTTTCCTTTTCTCCTCTGGGTTGTCTTTCTTTCTTCTGTCTCGTGTTTCTGTTCCTTCATTATTTATTTCACCACTTCCCCTTTCACCCACCTCTGTGCACTTGCTCTCCCTCTGTGGGCACCTAGCTCCCTTGCAGTGCTCCCCTTTCTTTGTATTTGACTGGCTCCTCCTCCTTATTCCCCACTACTACCACTACTATTACTACTACTACTACTTCTACTACTACCACCACCACCACTACTACTACTACTACTACTACTACTGCTACTACTACTACTACTACTACTACTACCACCACTACCTCTTCCTGCCTATATATAGCCGTCCTGCTCCACTTCTGGTTAGTGTGACTTTGTAAATAGTCCAAGTCGGACCGAAACGTCGTCGTAAGCTTCTCTCTTCTATGTGCGGGTTATTTGTGTATCGTTCCAGTCACGGTATTGTGCCTTTTTTTGTTATTTAATTAGTCTACCAGACAGAAGTGAAGACAGGGGTGTGTATGTCATGGTGCCTCCCTGATGATTTATTTTGTTTAACTCATTACTAGCAGTGTGCTAGTGAGCTAATGTGAACTGGAATCTGGTGGTTTTTTAGAGTAGATTGTACGTTGTATGTAAGTTGCTATTATTAATATACAGTGGACCCCCGGTTAACGATATTTTTTCACTCCAGAAGTATGTTCAGGTGCCAGTACTGACCGAATTTGTTCCCATAAGGAATATTGTGAATTAGATTAGTCCATTTCAGACCCCGAAACATACACATACAAACGCACTTACATAAATACACTTACATAATTGGTCGCATTCGGAGGTGATCGTTATGCGGGGGTCCACTGTATATGTATATTTTTGTATTAGGTGAGTTTGTTTGTCCTTCCATATACTATATTAATTATCTGCACTCATGCTTCATTATTTAATATGAGTGCATGCTGCCCCTAGAGTGTCTGTGTTTTTTAGTGTAATTTAACAGCCCCTAGACAGCAGATTGAGCAGCCATTTAGGAGCCAGGACCATTTTATTAAAGTTACGATATCAAAGTCATAACACACACATATGTACATTATGTAGAGGAGTTGAATATAAGTGTACAACATGGTGACAAAGAATGGGAAAAAAAATAGAAACCAAAGTGAGAGCACTGTACTCAACCAGCTAGTAGGGAAGTCTGGCAAGTGCTGAGCGCGAGTGATCCACATCGCCTCAGCATTTGGTGGGCTCACCTGTGATTGGACAATGAATCTAGGTACTGGAGTTTACCTGGAGAGGGTTTCGGGGGTCAAAGCCCCCGCAGCCCGGTCTGAGATCAGGCCTCATGGTGGATCAGGGTCTGATCAACCAGGCTGTTATTGCTGGCCGCATGCAAGCTGACGTACGAACCACAGCCCTGTTGATCAAGTACTGACTTTAGGTGCCTGCCCAGTGCCTTCTTAAAGACAACCAGGGGTCTATTAGTAATCCCCCTTATGTATGCTGGGAGGCAATTGAACAGTCTTGTGCCCCAGACACTTATTGTGTTGTCTCTCAGTGTACTTGTGGTGCCCCTGCTTTCCATCGGGGGAATGTTGCATCTCCTGCCGAGTCTTTTGCTTTCATATGGAGTGATTTTTGTGTGCAGGTTTGATACAAATCCCTCTAGGACCTTCCAAGTGTATATTATCATGTATCTCTCTCGCCTGCGTTCGAGGGACTACAGATCAAGGACCTTCAACTGTTCCCAGTAGTTTAGGTGCCTTATCGCACTTATGTGTACACTCTCCAGGTCTGCAGTGTCGCCAGCCTTGAAGGGGGCCATTAGTGTACAGCATTCCAGCCTAGAAAGCACAAGCGCTTGGAGTCCCTAGTTTTGAAGGTTCTCATTATCCATCCTATCATTTTCCTAGTGGATGAGGTAGATACATCGTTGTGGTCTTTGAAGGAGAGATCCTCCAACATTATCACTCCCAGGTCTTCACATTATTTTCCACTCTATTGTATGGTTAGAATTTGTGGTATACCCTGACACATTTTTAATTTCTTCAAGTTATACATATCTGAGTAGTTGAAATTTCTCCTTGTTGAACTTCATATTGTTCTGAGTGGCCCATTCGTAGATTTGGTTGATGTCTGCTTGGAGTCTCGTGGCGTCTTTGATGGCGGTCACTGCCATGGCGATCCAGGTGTCACTGCAAAGGAAGACACGGAGCTATGGTTTACATCTCTGTCTATGTCAGAAATGAGGATGAGGAACAGAATGGGAGTGAGTACTGTGCCTTGTGGAACAGAGCTTTTTACCGTGGCTGCCTGGGACTTTACTCTGTTTACTATTACTCTTTGTGTTCTATTTGTCAGGAAGTTGTAGATTCATCTACCAACTTTTCCTGTTATTCTTTTATCCCGTATTTTGTGTGCTATTACACCATGGTCACACTTGTCGAAAGCTTTTGCAAAGTCTGTGTATACTACATCTGTATTTTGTTTATCCTCTACAGCATCCAGGACCTTGTCATAGTGGTCCAGTAGCTGGGACAGGCAGGAGCGACCTACTCTAACCCATGTTGCCCTGGGTTGTGTAATTGATGGGTATCTAGGTGGTTGGCTATCTTGCTTCTTAGAACCCTCTCAAAGATTTTTATGATATGGGATATTAGTGCTATCGGTCTGCATTTCTTTGCAATTGCTTTACTGCCACCTTTGTGGAGTGGGGCTATTTCTGTTGTTTTTAGGTGTGTGGGATGACCCCTGTGTCCATGCTCCCTCTCCATAAAATGCTGAAGGCACACGATAGGGGCTTCTTGCAATTCTTGATGAACACAGAGTTCCAGGAGTCTGGGCCTGGGGCAGAGTGAATGGGCATGTCATTAATTGCCTTTTCAAAGTCTTGTGGAGTTAGAATATCTGAGATTTTTGTGATGACCAAATTTTGGGTTTCATTCATAAAGGATTCACTTGGATTGTCGACCCTTAGTCTGGGCAGTGGCTCGCTGAACACTGAGTCATATTGGGACTTTAGTATCTCACTCATTTCTTGGCTATCATCTGTGTTTGTCCCATCCCACCTAAGCAGGGGCCCAATACTGGATGTTGTTTTTCCTTTAGATTTGGCATAAGAGAAGAAGTATTTTTTTTTTCAATTTCCATTATAGCTTTTAGTTCTTCCTGTGATTCTTGTCTCCTATAAGATTCCTTCAGTTTAAGTTCGATATTTGCAATTTCATTGACTAGTGCCTCCCTTCGTATTTCAGATATATTGATCCCATTCAGCAACTCTGTGACTCTTCGCCTTCTTCTGTATAGGGAACTTCTCTCTCTTTCTAGATTACATCTTCTCTTTCTTTTTCTTAATGGAATGTGTCTTGAACAGATCTCAAGAACCACAGAATTTATTTTTTCAAGGCAAATGCTCGGATCTGTGTTGTTTAGGATATCTTCCCAGCTTGTTTCATTTAGGACATGGTTTACTTGATCCCATTGTATGTTTTTTTTATTGAAATTGAATTTCGTGAAAAGACCTTCATGACTGCTCACATTGTGCTGGTCTGGAGCCCTGTGCATACAGGTCTGCACCTCTGTTATGTTGTGATCTGAGTGAATTGTTTTTGATACAGTTATATTACGTATCAGATAGCCATTGTTAGCGAAGATGAGGTCCAGCATATTTTCTAGTCTTGTAGGCTCCTATTTGCTGGTTTAAGGTGAATTTGTTGCAGAGATTTAATAGTTTGTGTGTGTTTGAATTTTCATCTGAGCAGGAGTTGGGAGATTTTCCAAACAATGGTCAGTTTTCTCAAGCTGCTCTTGGAATTGCTGGGCTGTTTCATCTGGAGGCTTGTATACTATCACAATGACAAGGTTTTAGTTTTCGATCTTTACCGCCAAAACTTCAACTACATCATTTGAGGTGTTTAGTAGTTCTGTGCAAATGAACTACTCTGTGACATACAGGCCAACATCCTCTTGTTGCCTGTTTAGTCTGTCGCATCGGAATAGGTTATAACCTGGTATCCATATATTGTTGTCATAATGATCCTTTATGTTGGTCTCTGTGAATGCTACAAACATTGCATTTGACTTCGTCCCCTGATGTAAGGAATTTTGTGTTTTTTTTTTTTGATGGCTTTAAACCCTGTATGTTTGCAAAGACAAATGTCGTATTGGTGGAATTTAGGGGGATTATATTTGCTGGCTCTAATATCTGTTATTCTGGGGTAGAGGCCAATGTCCGTGCCTCTGCTCCAGAAGATATACATCTCTCTTTTGACCAATGAGATGTTTAAATGTATTGTTGATCCACTTAGGATCATTTTTGTTTGATCTGATTTCCCTATTTGGAACATAAGTTGTCTGGGCAGCTAGAACTATGCCCTGGAAAACATCATATCGGCAATCATCGCCACCTACCTGGCCCATAGTCAGGTCATTCCAGTTCAGCCCACCCAAGTAATTTTTCAGTCCTATGAAATCAGCCAAGCGGAAGTCAGGGACAGAGACTTGATTGCGATTATTAGGGAAATTCCATGATATATTAAAACTTAGTGATTTGTGATCACTTTCCCCAAGCTCATCATTAACCTCAAGATTATTAATTAGCGTTTCCCTGCTGGCAAGAACCAAGTCAAGCAGGTTATTTCCTCTAGTTGGTTCTGTCACAAACTGTTTTAAAAAAAACAACCCTGAATCGTATCAAGAAAGTCGCTTAACTCTAAATTTCCTGTCAAATTGCTCCAGTCAATCCGTCTACAGTTGAAATCTCCCATTAGCTCAACATTTTCGTATGTAGATGCCTTACGAATTTCGTCCCTTAGAAGTTTACTGCACTCCCTATCAAGATTTGGGGCCCTGTAAATCATACCCAAAATTTTTTTTTCACGGCCCTCGAGAAGCTGTAACCAAACAGATTCAGGGGCTGACGCTTCTAATTTTATATCTTGTCTAACATAACAATTTAAAGTGTCTCTGACATACATCGCTACTCCACCACCCTTCCTGTTGACCCTATCAGTGTGGAATAATTTATAGCCTTGTATATAACATTCAGAAGGCATCTCTCTATCTTTCAGATTGAGTCAGGTCTCTGTTATAGCAATAATATCTATGTTTCCTGCACTTACAATTAATCTTAGCACATCTATCTTATTTCTTACACTCCTCCTATTAGTATAGTAGTGTGTGGTGCTGCATACTCCAATGTGTGTACTCACCTAGTTGTACTCACCTAGTTGAGGTTGCAGGGGACGAGTCCGAGCTCATGGCCCCGCCTCTTCACTGATCGCTACTAGGTCACTCTCCCTGAACCATGAGCTTTATCATACCTCTCCTTAAAGCTATGTATGGATCCTGCCTCCACTACATCGCTTCCCAAACTGTTCCACTTACTGACTACTCTGTGGCTGAAGAAATACTTCCTAACATCCCTGTGATTCATCTGTGTCTTCAACTTCCAACTGTGTCCCCTTGTTACTGTGTCCAATCTCTGGAACATCCTGTCTTTGTCCACCTTGTCAATTCCTCTCAGTATTTTGTATGTCATTATCATGTCTGCCCTATCTCTCCTGTCCTCCAGTGTCGTCAGGTCGATTTCCCTTAACCTCTCCTCGTAGGGCATACCTCTTATCTCTGGGACTAGTCTTGTTGCAAACCTTTGCACTTTCTCTAGTTTCTTTATGTGCCTGGCTAGGTCTGGTTTCCAAATTGGTGCCGCATACTCCAATATGGGCCTAGCGTACACGGTGTATAGGGTCCTGAACGATTCCTTATTAAGATGTCGGAATGCTGTTCTGAGGTTTGCTAGGCGCCCATATGCTGCAGCAGTTATTTGGTTGATGTGCTCTTCAGGAGATGTGTGGAAATTTATTTGGTCCCTAAAGTTCCACAGGGCAGATCCAGCATGGCCGTACGGGACGGCTGAGCTGGGCGGCCCTTAAAACCCTCCCAAACAAACAGCATTCTCTCTGGTCAGCGATGGATTCTTGGAAGGCATGTATTTAATTTATAGATTTACTCTTCAGGGAAGGAGTAGGTAGTTTTACTGGTAGTGCACTAATATTAGGTTTACTAAGGCATCTGTAGATAATGATAATGTAGACCTAAGACCTTAACATAGGTAGTAATAGGCCGAAAATGTAGGCAAACACTAGGATAAGTTAGCTAGGGAGAACTGGCAGCCCTAGTTTGAACGAAGAGACGAGGGTCTGGAAGAGGGACCAGCTCGTTCTTCTTAAGATGGACACCATCAAGACAAGACGTGCCGTGATCAGCAGACGGCGCCCCCACGTGTCTTCACATCTGAGACCTGGGAAAATCTGGTAGAGGCACCTCAATGTACCGTAGATGACCTCCGGCAGGCCCATACAGTAAGATAAAACCTCCACCTTTTTTCTCGTAGATTCTGGCCAGTGTCTTGGGAGATTGTGGTTGGGTTTTAACTGTGGGCCGGTGTGCAACAGAGAGAGCATGCCCAGTAAGTACCAGTGTCTCAGAGCCGTCTGAAGCTAGTGTCTGAGTCTGCATAGTTATACTAGGGGATACATACCCTCTTGGATATAGGAATTTCTGAGGTGCAGGCAGGACACTAATTACGATTGAATATTGCAGGAATTAATGCTCCCGGTTGCACGTGGTTTCTGAGGGGGAGTCCAAAGGGGCTAAGGCTAGCTTAGGGAAGTGAAGATCAGGATATATGCTGCAACACCAAGTAAGTTAGTCCTTTATATGTGCATGCAGGCGAGGTTTCTTGCAATACCAATCATTTGTGAAAATCTGTCCTATAAGCCACTTGTGAGGCTGAGGTACCCACCTCAGAGCTCGGTGTCAACAGAGTTTGCCAGGGTAGGCGACTCACTTGGAGGCAGTCCACACAAATTTTCACAAAAGTGGTCCTTCGAAAACCGTGATGTGCTAGAATATCATAGCTAGGCCACAGTTAGGAACCAGTTTAACAGAGTTAGGTTAAGCTATCATAGCTAGGCCACAGTTAGGAACCAGTTTTACAGAGTTAGGTTAAGCTATCATAGCTAGGCCACAGTTAGGAACCAGTTTAAAAGTTAGGTTAAGTTAGCCCACCTAGGTCAAAGTTACACAGAGGCTAGGCCAAGCTGACTATACACAGAAGTTATTTGCAGTAATTTACAGGCAGGCCAGGTAGGCTAGAGAAGCTTGTGAATTTAATTATTTACAGTGATTACAAGTAATCCAGAGTAGGAGACTTGTGTGTTGATTACTTACAGTGGATTTGCAAGGTAGCCACAGTTAGGCTAGGCTTGTGCAAATTTTTACAAAGGTTATAGTAGCTAGGACAGATTTAACCTAGTTATTATTTACAGGGAGTTATAAAGCCAGGTTTAAGTTATAGCACACTAGCTAGGTTAGGATTTACCTTATCCAACCATCCACGCTAGACAGAGTAAGCTGGGCACAGTTAGGCCAAGCTGTTTACATACATTATTTATTTACTGTTTCACAAGTTGAATTGTTGAATTTACTTGTGTTAACCAAGTGATTTTAATTTGTATACTGCACCCTTTTATTGTGTGATTTTCATTGTCTTTGATTCATGTTAATGTGGGATTTGTGAATTATACCTGAGACTAGGTTAAGTCCTGTAATTATTTGCTGGCACGGTACAGTTAAGTGCTAGGTTAAGCTTTCACATCGATACACATTTTTGATTGGGATTTGAGAGCTAACAGTGTACATTTTTGATTCATAGTAGAGTCAATATAACAAAGGGAATTGTTAAGCTTGTTGAGAAGCCTTAAGACTCGTTCATTCTTACCTAACACCGTGACGTGCTGTGGGGTGGACTGGGTAAAGTACAATTAGTGTCACACTCCTCATTAAACTTCGACAATGGCAGATGGGGGTTCAGGAGAGTCTGGTTCAGTGTTAACAAAATTAAGACGATCAGTAGCAGCATACAAAGGGCATCTGAACAGAATGCGTAACAGGTGCAAGGCTACTTGCCAACGCAGTAATGTAGACTGCGATGATTTGCAAGACTGCTTGAAGAGTTTGGGGGAAAAATGGGAAGCCTATGAACAAGCATTCTCAGCATATGAGCTACGGGCTATTGAGGATGATGAATCCCAGGGAAGTCTTCAGCAGGCTATTGACGAATTCAGTAAGGATGATGTAGATTGTCATCAGGAGATGAATATGTACAAAGATAAGTTAAGTACATTAAAGGCTAGTATTCCAAGGGTGGGGTTGAACACCGCAGGTACCCCAAACAACCACACACCTGTCAATATGTTGCCCAAGTTGCCCCAGTTGAATTTGCCAACGTTCGACGGAACCTTAACAGAGTACATTGCTTTCTGGGATCAGTTTAGAGCCCAGATAGATGACAGGAACGATTTGTCAGATGCCGTCAAGTTGCAGTATTTGCGGTCGCAGCTCAAGGGTAAAGCCTTAGACCTGGTCCGGCACTACCAGATTACTGACACTAATTACCAACATGCCAAAGACCAATTAGAAGACATGTTTGGCAACACTGAGGAGATAAAGGTAGCTATACTTTATCGGTTGTTGGATCTAGAGGCTTGCCGACATGACCGTCAAAGCCTAGAGAAGTTCCGTATTGAGATTATGAGCTTGACAAACAGTTTCAGAGATTTGCATGATGAGGATGATTCAGAATGGGTCCTTAGCCAGGTGATTCAGAGGAAACTGGCTAGCACGACAGTGCATGAGTTACACTTAAAATATCGGACGAATAGGTTCACGATAAAACAAATTGTTGAGGGGTTGGGAGATCTCGTTTCTCATTTGAGTATAGGTGTGAGAGAAGAGTCACCACCATCGCCACATAAAAACCCAGAAAGTTGCTCAAAGATCTCGAGAGATCAGTCTAAAGCTCGTACGACTAACGTTGGAGTGTACTATGGTAAAGAGGTGTCTAAGGTAAGAACCTCTAAGCAGAACCTCAGAGGCACTCATGCCAGAATATGTGTGTTCTGCGAAGGCGAACACGCTAGCACGAGTTGCCCGGAGTATATAACACTGAGCAGTAGGCAACAGAGACTAAGGGAGTTGAGACTCTGCTTCAAGTGTTGTGGGGAACACTTTGCGAGAGACTGTGGCACCCAGCTCAGTGAGTGTCGAGTCTGTTGCAAAGGTAAGCACCATACTGCACTATGTCCCAATAATTTAAGGGAACCCCAAGCTAGTAGGGATATCTCTCAGGTAGAGATAGAAAGTGAGTCTGAGCCTGAAATGGTAGCCAGCGTGATTAGTGGGAGTGAAGTCTCTAATCCGAGTGAGAATCACGGAGGTGCTGCCCTACCTACAGTCATGGCAAAGGTTGTGAATGGGCACAGGTCCGAAACAACCCGATTATTCTTTGACCCAGGAGCACAAGTATCCTTGATAACAAAGAAGTTGGTGGCTAAATTAAATTTGAAGGCCACGAAGAAAGTGAGTATGATGTTGGGAGGGGCTATAAGTCAGGTCCCACCCAAATCTTATGATGTGGTGGATGTCACAGTCAAATTAGGTGGACATCGCAGAGACATTACAGCCTTGGTGGTAGAGACATTACCCAGGGCAATTACAGCGAGAGGTCTTGCTGCAGCAGCTAAGCGATTGAAAGACCTTGACGTGAAACTGGCAGACCAGGGAATTACCACTGACACGGTCAGAAATGTAGGTATCCTGGTGGGAGCCAATCATATAGATGACTTCCTGTCTACACGACGGACGTTTAAGGAAGGAATTGGTTTACACAGATCCCCAGTAGGATACATCATAGGCAGCAGGATTCCTCCTGAATTCCCTGCCACGCCAGATAGAGGAGAAGCTGTCCCCATGATAGCTGGGGGAGTAGTGATAATGAGTACCAGTATACACGATGAACCGCCAGGGAAGCTGAACCAGGTAGGTAGTGACGAACACTCGGCCACCTTGGGAAAACACTTTTACAGGGTACATAAAGAGGGAGATAGATTGCCTTTAAATCCAGGGAACCTCGTAACAGTGGGAGGAAAGGCTACCAGGGCATGTGGGCCACTGGGTGGGAAAGTACGGAGCCGCTCAGTCAAGGCTAGACATGCGAAAGATGTTAAAGTTAAGGGAAAGGGTGCTAAGACCACCGGAACCAACAAGTTTACACCCCCAGAGGTCCACACAGGGGAAACTGGATGGTTGAAGTTAGACCGGAGTCTGCTCGACGAGAGTGGCCAGACGGCACTCGTGTCCAGGGTCCGCTGTGGGGGCTCGCGGAAGGTGAACTTGATTTAGACTTAGCGCCTACCTTCGCCGGCGGGAGGATGTGGAAATTTATTTGGTCCCTAAAGTTCCACAGGGCAGATCCAGCATGGCCGTACGGGATGGCTGAGCTGGGCGGCCCTTAAAACCCTCCCAAACAAACAGCATTCTCTCTGGTCAGCGATGGATTCTTGGTAGGCATGTATTTAATTTATAGATTTACTCTTCAGGGAAGGAGTAGGTAGTTTTACTGGTAGTACACTAATATTAGGTTTACTAAGGCATCTGTAGATAATGATAATGTAGACCTAAGACCTTAACATAGGTAGTAATAGGCCGAAAATGTAGGCAAACACTAGGATAAGTTAGCTAGGGAGAACTGGCAGCCCTAGTTTGAACGAAGAGACGAGGGTCTGGAAGAGGGACCAGCTCGCTCTTCTTAAGACAGACACCATCAAGACAAGATGTGCCGTGATCAGCAGACGGCGCCCCCACGTGTCTTCACATCTGAGACCTGGGGAAATCTGGTAGAGGCACCTCGATGTACCGTAGATGACCTCCGTCAGGCCCTTACAGTAAGACAAAACCTCCACCTTTTTCTCGTAGATTCTGGCCAGTGTCTTGGGAGATCGTGGGTGGGTTTTAACTGTGGGCCCGGTGTGCAACAGAGAGAGCATGCCCAGTAAGTACCAGTGTCTCAGAGCCGTCTGAAGCTAGTGTCTGAGTCTGCATAGTTATACTAGGGGATACATACCCTCTTGGATATAGGAATTTCTGAGGTGCAGGCAGGACACTAATTACGATTGAATATTGCAGGAATTAATGCTCCCGGTTGCACGTGGTTTCTGAGGGGGAGTCCAAAGGGGCTAAGGCTAGCTTAGGGAAGTGAAGATCAGGATATATGCTGCAACACCAAGTAAGTTAGTCCTTTATACGTGCATGCAGGTGAGGTTTCTTGCAATACCAATCATTTGTGAAAATCTGTCCTATAAGCCACTTGTGAGGCTGAGGTACCCACCTCAGAGCTCGGTGTCAACAGAGTTTGCCCGGGTAGGCGACTCACTTGGAGGCAGTCCAGACAAATTTTCACAAGATGTGCCTGGTGTTATACTCACCCCAAGATCTTTTTCCTTGAGTGAGGTTTGTAGTCTCTGGCCCCCCTAGACTGTACTCTGTCTGCGGTCTTCTTTGCCCTTCCCCAATCTTCATGATTTTGCACTTGGTGGGATTGAACTCCAGGAGCCAATTGCTGGATCAGGTCTGCAGCCTGTCCAGATCCCTTTGTAGTTCTGCGTGGTCTTCGATCGAGTGAATTCTTCTCATCAACTTCACGTCATCTGCAAACAGGGACACCTCAGAGTCTATTCCTTCCGTCATGTCGTTCACAAATACCAGAAACAGCACTGGTTCTAGGACTGACCCCTGTGGGACCCTGCTGGTCACAGGTGTCCACTCTGACACCTCGCCACGTACCATGACTCACTGCTGTCTTCCTGACAAGTATTCCCTGATCCATTGTAGTACCTTCCCTGTTATCCCTGCTTGGTCTTCCAGTTTTTGCACCAATCTCTTGTGTGGAACTGTGTCAAACGCCTTCTTGCAGTCCAAGAATATGCAATCCACCCACCCCTCTCTCTCTTGTCTTACTGCTGTCACCATGTCATAGAACTCCAGTAGGTTTGTGACACAGGATTTCCTGTCCCTGAAACCAAGTTGGCTGCTGCTGATGAGATCATTTCTTTCTAGGTGTTCCACCACTCTTCTCCTGATAATCTTTTCCATGATTTTGCATACTATACATGTCAGTGACACTGGTCTGTAGTTTAGTGCTTCCTGTCTGTCTTCTTTTTTAAACATTGGGACTACATTTGCTGTCTTCCATGACTCAGGCAATCTCCCTGTTTCGATAGATGTATTGAATATTGTTGTTAGGGGTACACATAGCACCTCTGCTCCCTCTCTCAGGACCCATGGGGAGATGTTATCTGGCCCCATTGCCTTTGAGGTATCTAGCTCACTCAGAAGCCTCTTCACTTCTTCCTCGGTTGTGTGCACTGTGTCCAGCACTTGGTGGTGTGCCCCACCTCTCCGTCTTTCTGGAGCCCCTTCTGTCTCCTCTGTGAACACTTCTTTGAATCTCTTGTCGAGTTCCTCACATACTTCACAGTCATTTCTTGTTGTCTCTCCTCCTTCCTTCCTTCCTTAGCCTGATTACCTGGTCCTTGACTGTTGTTTTCCTCCTGATGTGGCTGTATAACAGTTTCGGGTCAGATTTGGCTTTCACTGCTATGTCGTTTTCATATTGTCTTTGGGCCTCCCTTCTTATCTGTGCATATTCGTTTCTGGCTCTACGACTGGACCACTGGACCAGCTAGCCACAATAAGATTCTTATTGTGGCTAACTGGTCCAGTGGCTAACACGACGGTCTAGAGTTTTGAGATTCTCTGATCGCGGGTTCTATCCCTGCCCGGGGTATGGTTTGTTTGCAATCGTGTCATTACGATTTCGTGAGTCATGTTTATGGCTTTGAGGGGACTTGAGCTAGAGTTTGTCATGGCCATGCTAGCTGGAGATTCGTCTGTAAAAACTTGTGGTCAAAGTGGTGCCTATGCTAACCTTCCAATGGTGTAAAAATATACCTAGTTGGACGAATCTTATTGTGGCTAGCTGGTCCAGTGGCTAACACGATGGTCTGGAGTTTTGAGGCTCTCTGATCGTGGGTTCTATCCCCACCTGTGGTATGGTTTGAGGTAGCAGTCTTTGATGTCATTCCCAAATTGTTCTTTAGTTCTTTATGCTGTTTCAGACTTTTCAGTTCCTCTTCTAATCTCTGTATCTTAGCCTCTGCTGCTGTGACTTGCATCTCCCACTTCTTGCTTTCTGCATCTATCCTCTCCTCCATTCTTATGCTAAGCTCTTCTACATTCTTTCCCCACTTATGTTCCCTTTTCATGAGCTCTGCTGCCAAATCTTCCTTCAAGGACTCATCCTCCAGTCCCTTGGTTTTCCTTCCTGTTCACTGGCACCCCATTTTTTGTTTTGTTTTGGTTGCCACAGAATAAAAAACTTATGTATTTCTGTGTGTTTGTTTTGTGGTGTGTTTGTTTTGTGGTGTGTTTGTTTTGTGGTGTGTTTGTCCAAGTGTGTGGGGGGGGGGGGCGAAAGAAGTGAGAGGAGGAAGCTGGAGACAGTGCCGAAGTGAGAGAGGAGTGGGGAGGGGGAATGAAGAGAGAGGAGGAGGGAGAAGCCAAGGAGGAGCGAGAAAGGGAGAGGGAGAAGGGAAAGGAGGGAGAGGAGGGGGAGAAGGAGGAAGATAGGGGGGATCAGGGGAAGGAGTGGGATATAGGTGGGGGGAGGGTGCCGGAGGAAAGAGTGTCTGTATGTGAGAATGTGTGGGTGTAAACATGTGTGTGTTCATGTGTGTGTGTGTGTGTGTGTGTGTGTGGGTGTGTGTGTGTGTGTACTCACCTAGTTGTACTCACCTAGTTGAGGTTGCAGGGGTCGAGTCCAAGCTCCTGGCCCCGCCTCTTCACTGGTCGCTACTAGGTCACTCTCCCTGAACCATGAGCTTTATCGTACCTCTGCTTAAAGCTATGTATGGATCCTGCCTCCACTACATCGCTTCCCAAACTATTCCACTTCCTGACCACTCTGTGGCTGAAGAAATACTTCCTAACATCCCTTTGATTCATCTGTGTCTTCAGCTTCCAACTGTGTCCCCGTGTTGCTGTGTCCAGTTTCTGGAACATCCTGTCTTTGTCCACCTTGTCAATTCCTCTCAGTATTTTGTAAGTTGTTATCATGTCCCTCCTATCTCTCCTGTCCTCCAGTGTCGTCAGATTGATTTCCCTTAACCTCTCCTCATAGGACATACCTCTTAACTCTGGGACTAGTCTTGTTGCAAACCTTTGCACTTTCTCTAGTTTCTTTACATGCTTGGCTAGGTGTGGGTTCCAAACTGGTGCCGCATACTCCAATATGGGCCTAACGTACACGGTGTACAGGGTCCTGAACGATTCCTTATTAAGATGTCGGAATGCTGTTCTGAGGTTTGCCAGGCGCCCATATGCTGCGGCAGTTATTTGGTTGATGTGCACTTCAGGAGATGTGCCTGGTGTTATACTCACCCCAAGATCTTTTTCCTTGAGTGATGTTTGTATTCTCTGGCCCCCTAGACTGTACTCCGTCTGCGGTCTTCTTTGCCCTTCCCCATTCCTCATGGCTTTGCACTTGGTGGGATTGAACTACAGGAGCCAGTTGCTGGACCAGGTCTGCAGCCTGTCCACATCCCTTTTTAGTTTTGCCTGGTTTTCGACCGAATGAATGCTTCTCATCAACTTCATGTCATCTGCAAACAGGGACCACTTCTGAGTCTATTCCTTCGGTCATGTCGTTCACAAATACCAGCACTAGCCCTAGGACTGACCCCTGTGGGACCCTGCTGGTCACAGGTGCCCACACTGACACCTCGCCACTGACCATGACTCGCTGCTGTCTTCCTGACAAATATTCCCTGATCCATTATAGTGCCTTCCCTGTTATCCCTGCCTGGTCCTTCAGTTTTTGCACTAATCTCTTGTGTGGAACTGTGTCAAACACCTTCTTACAGTCCAAGAAAATGCAATCTACCCATCCCTCTCTCTTGTCTTATTGCTGTCACACTGTCATAGAACTCCAGTAGGTTTGTGACACATCATTTCCAATCCCTGAAACCATGTTGGCTGCTGTTGATGAGATCATTCCTTTCTAGGTGTTCCACCACTCTTCTCCTGATAACCTTCTCCATGACTTTGCATACTATACATGTCAGTGACACTGGTCTGTAGTTTAGTGCTTCATGTCTGTCTCCTTTTAAAAAACTGGGACTACTTTTGCTGTCTTCCATGCCTCAGGCAATCTCCCTGTTTCAATAGATGTATTGAATATTGTTGTTAGGGGTACACACAGTGCCTCTGCTCCCTCTCTCAGGACCCATGGAGAGGTGTTATCTGACCCCATTGCCTTTGAGGTATCTAGCTCACTCAGAAGCCTCTTCGCTTCTTCCTCGGTTGTGTGTACTGTGTCCAGCACTTGGTGGTGTACCCCACCTCTCCGTTTTTCTGGAGCCCCTTCTATCTCCTCTGTGAACACTTCTTTGAATCTCATGTTGAGTTCCTCACATGCTTCACGGTCGTTTCTTCTTGTCTCTCCTCCTTCCTTCCTTAACATGATTACCTGGTCCTTGACTGTTGTTTTCCTCCTGATGTGGCTGTATAACAGCTTCGGGTCAGATTTGGCTTTCGCTGCTGTGTGTGTGTGTGTATGTGTGTATGTACTCACCTAGTTGTACTCACCTAGTTAAGGTTGCGGGGGTCGAGTCCGAGCTCCTGGCCCCGCCTCTTCACTGATCGCTACTAGGTCACTCTCCCTGAGCCGTGAGCTTTATCATACCTCTGCTTAAAGCTATGTATGGATCCTGCCTCCACTACATCGCTTCCCAAACTATGTGTGTGTGTGTGTGTGTGTGTGTGTGTGTACTCACCTATTTGTACTCACCTATTTGTGGTTGCAGGGGTCGATTCACAGCTCCTGGCCCCGCCTCTTCGCTGATTGCTACTAGGTCCTCTCTCTCCCTGCTCCATGAGCTTTATCATACCTCGCCTTAAAACTATGTATGGTTCCCGCCTCCACTACTTCACTTTCTAGGCTATTCCACGGCTTGACCACTCTATGACTGAAGAAATACTTCCTAACATCCCTTTGATTCATCAGATTCTTCAACTTCCAACTGTGACCCCTTGTGTCTGTGTCCCACCTCTGGAACATCCCATCTCTGTCCACCTCGTCCATTCCGTGCAGTATTTTATATGTCGTTATCATGTCTCCCCTGACCCTCCTGGCCTCTAGTGTCGTCAGGCCGATTTCCCTCAACTTTTCTTCGCAGGACAATCCCCGTATCTCTGGGACTAGTCTTGTTGCAAACCTTTGCACTTTCTCTAATTTCTTGACGTGCTTGACTAGGTGTGGATTCCAAACTGGTGCTGCATACTCCAGTATGGGCCTGACGTAAATGGTATACAGTCTTGAACGAATCCTTACTGAGGTATCAGAACGCTATCCGTAGGTTTGCCAGGCGCCCGTATGCTGCAGCAGTTATCTGATTGATGTGCACCTCAGGAGATATGCTCGGTGTTATACTCACCCCCAGATCTTTTTTCTTGAGCGAGGTTTGCAGACTTTGGCCATCTAAACTATATTGTGTCTGCGGTCTTCTTTGCCCTTCCCCAATCTTCATGACTTTGCATTTGGCAGGGTTAAACTCAAGGAGCCAGTAGCTGGACCAGGCTTGTAGCCTGTCCAGGTCTCTTTGTAGTCCTGCCTGATCCTCTTCCGATTTGATTCTTCTTATTAACTTCACATCATCCGCAAACAAGGACACTTCTGAGTCTATCCCTTCCGTTATGCCATTCACATATGCCAAGAACAGCACAGACCCTAGGACTGACCCCTGTGGAACCCCGCTTGTCACAGGCGCCCACTCTGACACCTCGTCACGTACCATGACTCGTTGTTGCCTCCCTGTCAGGTATTCTCTGATCCATTGCAGTGCCTTTCCTGTTATGTGTGCCTGATCCTCTAGCTTTTGCAGTAACCTCTTGTGAGGAACTGTGTCGAAAGCCTTCTTGCAGTCCAAAAAAATGCAGTCGATCCACCCCTCTCTCTCTTGTCTTACTTCTGTCACCTTGTCATAAAACTCTAGTAGGTTTGTGACACAGAATTTTCCCTCCCTGAAACCATGCTGGTTGTCAATTATACACTTGTTTCTTTCCAGGTGCTCCACCACTCTCCTCCTGATGATCTTCTCCATGACCTTGCATACTATACACGTTAGTGATGCAGGTCTGTAGTTTAGTGCCTCATGTCTGTCTCCCTTTTTAAAAACTGGAACTACATTTGCCATCTTCCATACCTCGGGAAGTTGCCCAGTTTCAAATGATGTGTTGAAGATCTTTGTTAATGGTACACACAATATCTCTGCTCCCTCTTTAAGGACCCATGGAGAGATGTTGTCTGGTCCCACCACCTTTGAGGTGTCAAGTTTGCATAGCAGCTTCTTCACCTCCTCCTTGGTTATATGTACCTCATCCAGCACTTGCTGGTGCACCCCCTTGCTCTGATTTCCTGGAGTCCTACTGGTTTCCACTGTAAATACTTCTTTAAATCTCGTGTTGAGCTCCTGACATACCTCCAGGTCGTTTCTTGTGAATTCCCCATCACCCTTCCTCAGTCTGATTACCTGGTCCTTGACTGTTGTTTTCCTCCTGACGTGGCTGTACAACAGCTTTGGGTCAGTCTTGACTTTCGATGCTATGTCATTTTCGTATTGCTGCTGAGCCTCCCTTCTTATCTGTGCATATTCGTTTCTGGCTCTTCGGCTAATCTCTTTATTTTCCTGAGTTCTCTGTCTTCTGTACCTTTTCCATTCTCTAGTACACCTAGTTTTTGCCTCCCTACACCTTTGGGTGAACCAAGGACTCGTTCTGTTCTTCCCATTATTTCTGTTTCCCTTGGGAACAAACCTCTCCTCTGCCTCCTTGCATTTTGTTGTGACATAGTCCATCATTTCTTGTACTGGTTTTCCTGTCAGTTCCCTTTCCCACTGAATGTCTTGAAAGTTCCTCAAGCCTGAGTAGTTCCCCCTTTTGTAGTTTGGTTTTTCCCACCCTATTCCTGCTGCTCTCTCCACTTGGAGCTCAACTATGTAGTCGAAGCACAGAACCACATGATCACTAGCTCCCAGGGGCCTTTCATACATGATATCCTCGATGTCAGAACTACTCAAAGTGAATACAAGGTCCAGTCTTGCTGGTTCATCCTCTCCTCTCTCTCTGGTAGTGTCTTTAACATGTTGATGCATGAGGTTTTCCAGTACCACATCCATCATCTTGGCTCTCCATGTTTTGGAACCCCCTTGGGGCTCCAGGTTTTCCCAGTCAATCTCCTTGTGATTGAAATCACCCATAACTAGTAACTTTGCTCCCCCATGTGTGCTCTCCTGGCCACCTCGGCTAGTGTGTCGACCATTGCTCTGTTGCTCTCATCGTATTCTTCTCTTGGCCTCCTGCAGTTCCGTGGTGGGTTGTGCATTACTGCAATTATCACATTATGTCCCTCAGACTGGATTGTTCCTACTAAGTAGTCCCTTTCGCCCGTGCCATCCATTCCTTCCATTTTCTCAAACCCCCACTGGTTTTTAATGAGCAGTGCAACTCCTCCTCCCCCTCTCCTCCCTGTCTTTCCTGAGGATTTGATATCCGGATGGAAAGATTGAATCTGTTATTATTCTGGTGAGTTTTGTTTCTGTGAGTGCTATTATGTCTGGGGATGTCTCCTTGATTCTTTCGTGCCACTCCTCATACTTATTTGTTATTCCATCTGCATTTGTATACCACACCTTCAACTTCTTTTCTAAGATTGTGGTCTGGGAGGTGTATTGGGGTTGGGGAAGTGGGAGACCTGATAAGGAACTATGGGTGGTTGCTGTGGGGGTGGAGTTTGTAATGCAGTGGGTGGGGGCATTGGATGTGGCATGGGTGTTTTGGTTTAGAGTGTTTGGTTGCACTGGGGTTGACCTGGTTGGGAGGCTTCTATAGGAAGTTGTGATGGAGGCTGTATTTGATTTTCCTGTGTCTGGGATCTCCTGTCTGTCTTCTCCATACCCTCTCTTTCCTCCTTTCACCTTTGTACCATCTCTCTTAGTTTCTGCCTTTCTGCTTGTGTTCTGTCGCGGTCGAGATACAGCTTCCTGTATGCCGGCATGTCCTTTAATCGTGCTTTCTCCTGCAGGATAATGTTCCGAGTCGATTCTACCTTGAAGGTCACTTTCACTGGCCGGGTTCTTTTTTTCACAAACCCCCCTATTCTCCGAAAATTTTCCAGCTGGGTCATGTCGTCTTCTCCTATTGCTTTCATGATGCTTTCAATTGCTTTTTTTCCCCTTGTTTTCTTGCTTCATATGTTTCCCCTTCAACTTCCTGGAGCCCATACACAAAGACTGACCTCACCCTTTCATTCTCCCACTGCATATCCCTGTGTATCCCCTCATTCAATTTGATTTCCTCCATTTCAGCTTTCCTTTCTTCAGTTTCACTAGCTAATGTACTTGGGCTCAGTGGCCTGTCATTTTCCCTTCTCGGCTTTCCCTGGGCTCTGCTGTTGTCTGTTAGGGCCTTCACATATAGCTTAGCTCTTTCATTTACTACAGTCTCCACTGATTGAGCTTCTACATGCAGTTTTGCTCCTTCTTTCCCTACAGTCCCCTTATTTGTGACTGAGGTAGCAGTCTCTGTTGTCAATCCCAAAATGTTCTTTAGTTCATTAGGCTGTTTCAGATTTTTCAGTTCCTTTTCTAAACTCTGTATCCTGGCCTCTGCTGCTTTGACTTGCACCTCCCACTTCCTGCTTTCCATGTCTATCCTCTCTTCCATTCTCATGCTAAGTTCTTCTAGTTTCTTTTCCCATTCATGTTCCCTTTTTGTGAGCTCTGCTTCCCAATCTTCCTTTGCAGTTTCCTCCTCCTGTCCCTTGGTTTTTCTTGTTGCTCTCTGGCAACCCATTTTTGTTTTATCCTGATTGCCTCAGAGTGGGAAACCTATGTAATTCTGTATGTTAGGTTAGTATTGTGTATGTCAGAGTGTGGGGGGAGGGGAGGTAGAGGAGGAACTGTGGCTATGTGGGAGAGTAGTGGGGAGGGGGAGTGGGAAGGAGGGAGAAGCAAGTGGGTGAGTGGGAGAGGGAGAGGGGGAAGGAGGGAGAGGTGGGGAAGGGGAGGGTGAAAGAGGGAAGAGAGGGATCAGGTGGAGTGAGATGTCGGTGGGGGAGGGGGGAGTGTATGTGTGAGTCTGGCAATGTGTGTGTGTGTGTGTTGTGTGTGTATGTTGAGTGTGTGTGTGTGTGTGTGTGTGTTTGTGTGTTGTGTGTGTGTTGTGTGTGTGTGTGTGTGTGTGTGTGTGTGTGTGTGTGTTATATGTGTGTTGTGTGTGTGTTGTGTGTCTGTGTGAGTTTGTATGTGTGTAGTAGTAGTTACTAGTTGTCAAAGCGTGTTTGTGTGAGTTCTTTGGTGTCGGATGTGTTTGCCTGTTTATACAGTGTCTGCTGCGTTTGTGTTCCTCAGTGTTTGCTGTTTTTGTGTTCCTCACTGTCTGCTGTTTGTGTTCCTCAGTGTCTGGTGTGTTTATGTTCAAATTCAAATTCAAATTGAAAGTTTATTCTCTATAAGGATTACAATGCTGAGTTTACAGAAATTTGGTTATTGTGTGGTTTACATGTAGTAAAATTGTGATTACAGAGTGTACCACTAGAACGCTTAGCATGGCTAGGCATTTCGGGCAGACTTAGTTTTATTCTTAATTGTAAAATATTACAAATTATGAGGTAAGTTGGTATTATGGCTAAGTGACTAAATACTAGTTTGTGAGTTTAGCAATGTGAATGCTTTTGTTTTGGCACAGTACATAGTTTCAGTATTGGAGTATCACAGGATTCATTATTTTAAGATTGAGATTAATATTTCTGTTTATGGTCAAATGAGTGAGTGAGTGTAAGTGTGAACCACCAGGTGGTATTCGTGTAGTTAGTTGACGGGGTGTATCAGGGAGATAAGATGTTTTCTAATGGTAGTTTTGAAGGTGATGAATGTGTCTGCAGTTCTAGAGTTCTCAGGTAGGGTATTCCAGATTTTAGGGCCTTTGACATATATTGAATTTTTGTAAAGGTTTAGTCGGACACGGGGAATGTCGTAGAGATGTTTGTGTCTGGTGTTATGCCTGTGGGTTCTGTCACGACTATCAAGAAAGCATTTTAGGTCAAGGTTGATATTAGAGTTTAAGGCCCTGTAGATGTAGATTGCACAGTAGTAAGTGTGGATGTACTGAACTGGGAGTAAGTTTAGGTCTATGAAGAGTGGGGGGGGGTGTTGCCAGGGATGGGATTTAGTGATTATTCTTACTGCAGCTTTTTGTTGGGTTATTATTGGCTTTAGGTGTGTTGCTGCAGTTGATCCCCAAGCACAAATAGCATAGGTGAGGTATGGATAAATAAGTGAGTGGTATAGTGTGAGAAGGGCATTTTGTGGCATGTAGTATCGTATCTTGGAGAGGATCCCAACCGTTTTGGATACTTTTTTGGTTATATGCTGGATATGGGTGCTGAAATTCAGGTTGTTGTCAAGGTATAAGCCTAGGAATTTGCCCCCATTATTTCTGGTAATTAGAGTGTTGTCAATCTTAATGTTAATTTGTGCATCTCCTGCTCTGCTACCAAACATAATATAGTAGGTTTTGTCAGTGTTAAGCGTAAGTTTATTGGCTGTCATCCAAGTCGATATTTTAATCAGCTCCTCATTCACAATGGTGTTGAGGGTGGCAAGATTAGGGTGAGAGATGACATAAGTCGTGTCATCAGCAAAGAGAATGGGTTTCAGGTGTTGGGGTACGTTTGGAAGGTCATTGATGTATATGAGGAAGAGCAGGGGACCAAGGACACTTCCCTGCGGAACTCCAGTATCAAGTGGCCGTGTTGCTGATGCTGTGTCTTTAATGGTGACATACTGATACCTATTAGTAATGTAAGATTTGAAATAAGCAAGCGCATGGCCTCTTATACCGTAATGATCAAGTTTGTGGAGTAGGATGTCGTGGTCTACTGTGTCAAAAGCTTTTCTTAGGTCAATAAAAATTCCTAGTGGATATTCCTCAGTGTCTGCTGCATTTGTGTTCCTCAGTGTATGCTGTGTTTGTTTCTCAGTGTCTGCTGTGTTTGTGTTCCTTTATTGTTTGATTGCAGGATCTGTCTGCTGGGTGTGTTCCTCAGTATCTGTGTGGAGGACATCTCTGTTGGGTTTGCTCCCTCAGAGTGTTTACACTCAGAGGCGTCGCTAGAGTTGGTGTCACCCGGGGCGGCATCTTTGGTGTCACCCCCATGAAATTCAAGGGTGGGGTGGGGGAGGGGGTAAATTCCAGTTACGTCACTATTGTAAAGTAAAAGGACACAAGTGCAATGTGACATTTTTATTGTGGCAACGTTTCGCTCTCCAGGAGCTTTATCAAACCGTTACGGCTTGACAAAGCTCATGGAGAGCGAAACGTTGCCACAATAAAAATGTCACATTAGTTGCACTTGTGTCCTTTTACTTTACATATTGTCGGTAATTCTACCAACATTATTAAGTCACTACTGCATGACCAGTAACTAATGTTTAACAACTAGAACGTTAAAGGGCCATAAACCGAACAGGAGAATACTTCTCAACTTTATTATTGATGAAATAAATAATCATAGTAATATTGAGGAAACATAAACTCAAATACCACTTTGAGTACAGCAACAGATCCTACATTTATTCATCTTCAACAATGTCAAAAAAAAAAAAAAATGAAAAAAAATAAATAAAAACATCGCAATATCAGAGAAATACTAGTTCCAATTTGACCTTGAGTACAGGTAACATCTCAGTGAATCTGATCTAACATTTCCTTGCCTTCAATTATGCAAAATCATCTATCACATCATCAAAATCAATGAATTTCCCTATATAGGCTTATTTGTACTTTGTTATTATATAATAGGCTATATAGAAACGAAGGATTCTTCTCTTATGGAAATAAATGGTATAAAATACCGACACAATGGAAATATAAACACAAATGCAGTATAATGTGATCCTTTATTGACAACGTTTCACCCACACAGTGGGCTTTTTCAAGTCACACACGGATCCGTGTGTGACTTGAAAAAGCCCACTGTGTGGGTGAAACGTTGTCAATAAAGGATCACATTATACTGCATTTGTGTTTATATTTCCATTCTTCTCTTATGTTGGTGCAACACTGTTTTGTGCATTAGTGTCACCTTGTATGTGCTCCGTCAGCATCTGCTGCTTGTGAGTTCCTCGGTGTCTGCTGGACCTGTCTGCAGTGTGTGCTTCCTCTCTCTTTCTCTCAATCTCTGCTGGGTATCCGCTTCACTTCAATGTTTGCAGAACCTGTCTGCTATATGTGGCTTTCCTCGGTGTCTGCTGTATGTTTTCTCATTGTCTGCTGTGTGTGTTACGCAATACATACACTAGTTATTTTTTTAAGTTTTTAAGTCGTTAACAAGCGGGGAACCACCTCGCCAGTGGTAATAAATTAACTTTATTGATCATTTGTTGAATAATATTTCTGAATTCCCATACTTATCAATCTACTAATTAATTAATCTATTAGGTTATCCTAGGTTAAATCTACATAATGTATCTGTTGGTGTGTTCATAACATGTGTGACCCTACGGGTGCTCGTGGCTTGGTTGACAACGTCCTTAACTCACACACTGAGGGTCCGGGGGGGATCGACGTTTCACCCGGCACGGGCGAAACGTCGGTCACGTTTCCTTACTTCTGCTGTCACTGTTCACCTAGCAGTAAGTAGGTACCTGGGTGTTAGCCGACTGTTGTGGGTCGCATCCTGGGGACAAGATTAGCCTAAGTTGCCCGAAATGTTCTGTATAACCCAGGGCTTTCTATATAGTATGTTAATAATGTCAGCTAGATCTGTATCATATTCTTGTAGAAATGAAGATTGTTATTATTAAAATTATTTGTTATGTAGGCAGAAGTAAATAAAAATCTACTTAGATGTGCAGACAACCTCCAGGTAAACCTGGATGTGTAGAAAGATGGGGTGTTTGTTCTTGTTGTTTTAGTCTAATCATTCACACAAGTGTCGTGAGGAAGAACAATGTTCTATTACTATACTCAGACTATCCTTGTCTGAAGTTCATGTTAGGATAGTAACACCGTAGCATTCTCAACGGTATGGAAACATATATTCTCTTACGAGGATGTTTTGGGAATGATGTGGTCAATATAAGACACCACACACTCTACACTCTCATTATATAAGCTTTAAAAAAGGCACTGAAAATGAACTGTAATTAAACTTTTGGGTAGAAAAGAAATTAAGCGAAATAAAGTGAGAAATGAGAGGTGATGAGTGAAAGATGGGCGTCAGCAAGCGCAGTTGTACTGGTGCTGCACCGCCTCTCATACCCAGCAGCAGCAGTAACTCTCAACCCATTTACATACAGTCTCACTGTACTCTGAGAGGGACAATGTTTGCCATAGCTGTGCTGCTGTGTTCATTGGTCTTCTTTCCGGACAATGGAGGAGCCAGACTGTCTGTGATCACTGAAACAGAGTCTCAAATTATATTTAAAAATGAGTTGAACAAAATAGCTCATGATTTCCAAGCAAAATTGAGAGGGGAAATCACCCGCCTTCAGTCGGATATGTATTCCGAGTTTCTAAGATTTGTTGAGGAAGTTGATGTGTTGCACGATACTTTGTCTGAAGCTCTGAGGGTGAAGTTATCGGATCAAGTATCCGATGTGTTAGAGAAGTTTACTAAAGTGATGACTTACTCCACACTAAGAGTTCAAGACCTCAGTGATCAACTGCAGTCAGTAATGGTGTCACTGGGATCCTGGACAGATGATTTCGAGTCTGCTGTTTTATTTAACCATGATGATTATGTAAGAGCCACGATGCACCACAGGGAACCTTCCAGTAACCAGAGGAGAAGACGTCATGCCTTAGACTGGCTTCCAGAGGACTCCCAACAAAAGCACTTTAAAACCACCAACAAAACTGAACTGTTCACGCAGCTTCAACAAGATGAACTGGAAGCTTTCTTTGAATACAGTGATGATTTAGAAAGTAATGTTGAATATGAGAAGTCTCCGTTTGTTCTTAGAGAATACTCTCCCGTTCTGGGTAGTCAAGTAGCTCAACACCTGCCTCACCATACTAGTAATGAGGCTTCCAGAATATTACCTATGGACTGCCTCGACCTTCTGACTGCTGGATATCAACATGATGGTGTCTACAAAATCTACCCAGCAGGTGAGACATGGATGTGTTCCAGACTTCCTGAATATATATTAATATATTTAGTTGTCTTTAACAGTTCTTCTGGGTAGGTTGGCTAGGATTATATATATATATATATATATATATATATATATATATATATATATATATATATATATATATATATATATTATTGTACCCACGGAACAAGTGGTATTGATCAATAACAGCACTGCACTAGCCAAGGAGTCGAACCCATGCTGTATTGGCCCGCCTCATGGTTAGAGAAAACGCATGACGCTTTAGACCACTAGGCCAAACAAGGATTTTTTAGTGCCAGGAAGAAAAAAAAAACTGGCAGGAAATGGCAGAAATCGTACACCAAATCCAGTCATTTCTGGAGTGGAATCACAGTCGATGGCCTCCACTCCAAACCAACAGATATAGATACAAGTGCCGGAAAAAACGTCCCCCCCCCAGTACCACCAATACCACCAGTCCGATGACATTCTTTGCAAATATAGTGCCCAAAGCCAGCAACGAACAAAATAACTTTCATCCATGGACTGCTTGCAGAGGCAAATGCAATGTTCGCGGCTTTCACAGAGACCCACATAAAGGATCACTTGGACAACGAAATATGGATCCCAGGTTACAACCTATACAGATGCGACAGAGTAAACAGGCAAAAAAAAAAAAGGGGGGGGGGTGTTGGCCTGTATATCGCAGAGTCACTTATTTGCACAGAACTGCTTAATGCTTCAAATGATATAGTGGAAGTTTTAGCAGTAAAGATCGAGAACCAAAATCTAGTCATTGTGGTAGTCTACAAGCCTCCGGATGCAACGTCCCAACAATTCCAGGAACAGCTGTTGAAAATTGACCACTGTCTGGAAAAATCTTCCAGCTCCTGTCCCCAACATCTTGCTCCTGGGGGATTTCAACTTAAGGTACCTAAAATGGAGGAATATAGCAAATAATGTTGCAGTGTTAACACCAGGAGGCAGCTCTGATGAAAACTCACACTCACACGAGCTTTTAAATCTCTGCACAAAATTCAACTTAAACCAGCAAATAATAGAGCCTTCTAGACTGGAGAATACACTGGACCTGATCTTCACTAACAATGATGATCTGATACGAAATGTCACCATATCAAAAACAATGTACTCGGATCACAACATAATCGAGGTTCAGACATGTATGCGCGGAGCCCCAGACTGACAAAATGAGATGAATGAACATTGCAAAAGGTCTACTCACATACTTATCCAATCTCCCTTCCCAGCTACCCAAGATTTTAGATTCTATAACCCCACTCGGTAGATCATCACGTGCAGCATTCTCCACCTGACCTCAGCATTCTGAACCTGACTATAAATACTCGTGTACCTTCCACCCTAGGTAGATCTGTTTGTGACTTGAAAAAACCCATTGTGTGGGCGAAACGTTGTCAATAAAGGATCACATTATACTGCATATGTGTTTAGATTTCCAACCCTACCAAGTGCAAAGTCATGAAGCCTGGGGAAGGATAAGGTAGACTGAAGATGTGGAGTATAGCCTAGGGGGTCAAAGGCTGCAAAACTCACTCAAGGAAAAGTTCTTGGGGTAAGCACCATAACGAGCACATCTCCTTAAGTGCACACCAACCAAATAACCGTTGCAGCATATCTACATCTAAGTAAGGAGTCATTCACGACACTGTACACTGTGTACTATAATGGAAATGGTTAGATGTCTTGTTGCAGTGAATAATACTCTTCAAATGTGTAGCATAGGTTTATTGGTGTTCTTAATACAAGCATTGTGTCTAAGCCTGGCCAGAGGCCAAGTCCCCTGGCGAGGGAGAGAGAGAAGGTACTTCTTGACTGTAGGCTGTCTGCTAGCTAAGTGAGAATGAGTTAGTATATCATGGATTGGAGATAGGCCTAAGCTCACGAGTTGGCAGTACCAGCTTAGAGGCATGGCGCGAAATATGAAGGGTAGCCTGATGCAAAATATAAAACTCAACAGGGATTACATTGCTTGGGTATTCTACCCAGAGTGATCCTGACTATGTCAAGTGACTGAATGAAACTGTCTCTGACAGGAACAGGGCATTAGCACGAAATGCAAAACATATTTGCATGGACAAAAAACTTCCTCCCATGAATGGAAGAAAAAAAGGGGTATGGTAAAAACTTTGTGTGTCAACACAGTGAGCCTTGGTGAACGTCACTGCACACCATCCTGCGTCTGGACTGGCCTGTACTGCAATATGCTAGGAAACTTCCCTGCGGCTTAGCTACGTAATAGTACGGTCTCGTCTGAAACGGTGAAGCAGGAGTCATCGTGTGGTAGTCGCTGCATGGTTCACTCAACCTGGGGCACAACCTGCTGGTGCCCTCGAGTGAAGCATCGCCAGAACTCGGCAGGACTTTTTGGACACTCAACTCAGGAAGGCTCTTGACTGGTATTGTCGCAGGGGCAGTCACTGCCAGGAACTTAGTTGTGCCGGTGAGAGGGTGAATTGTAGCATGGATGACACAGGAGTATGTGGGAGTCGTAGCAGGAACGACTGTCTGATGAGATGTCAGCGAGAGCGGGGTGAGCATAATTACTTTCTATACAGGACGCTCAGACGTCTCATGTATCTGATGCCTTGACTCACTAGTGTCAATTGAATAATGGTCACATCAGGGTGGTATGTAACACAAGGGTGTTACAATGGTCTGGGTTTAGACCACACTGTGGTCTACACATTGATCTGGGCTCCGACCACTTCATCAGAACACACGGAAAAGGTAACATTATCTTTCTCCTGAAATTCTGTGAAGAAGGAAATCAGTCATGGGGCTGGAAAAAGCGAATGGGGTGATAGCACCCTGGACAGTAAAAGCCCAGCAGTTGCCATCCTACCAGAAACGTGAATGTCACTATCGCCGCAAGGTATGGCAGCACCGCATACCCAAACAAAAACAGTGGCACACAGCTCTAAAAGTGGCGCTGTTAAGTGGTGCTATCCAAACTAATCCAAGACCTTAAACTATTGTGCAGAGGCAAAACAGGCAGATAAGTGACAGTGATAATGACAGTCTAGTAGCTAGGAATGATAACCTTAACTCCATATGTAATGTATACATAGGTCAATATGCGACAATACAGCCATTATCTCAAACACCAGCAAACAGGTGCATGCACTGTACTAAAGTACGAAAGAAGAACAGAAAAGGCACCTTATGTAAAATGTGTAAGGGGTGGGTGCATGATGGATGTGTGTACAATTATAGTAATGGTGTCAGAATTCATTTTGTGTGTAACAAATGCACTCTGGCACAGTTAACCTTTAGCAGTGATGACATTGATTTACCTAATTTTAATACAAGTGACCCATTGCCAGATATTTATGATTATAATTGTTTTATGAAAACAGGCCTTCACTTTATTCATGTCAACGCAAGATCACTTTTTCGAAAATTGGCAGAGATTAGGATTTTAGCTAACAGAACTTGGGCAGCAGTTATATCCATCTTTGAATCCTGGTTGGATCATACGGTGACTGACGACGAGGTCAAAATAGGTTACAATATAAAACGCTTAGATAGGAACAGAAAGGGTGGTGGGGTATGTGCTTACATAAGAAATGACTTATCTTACAACCCAAGGCCAGATTTAAATAACAATAAACTGGAGATTCTATGGTTTGAAGTGCTTCCCAAGACCAAACTCATCTGAGCAGGAACTAGTTACCGCCCTCCCACCCAGGACCAGTTCTTAGAAGACTTTTCCAGAGTATTGTCCGGACTTGAAAACAATTGCGAGACAATAATACTGGGCGACTTCAATATCTGTTTTCAGCAGCAAAATAACGGGCTATGCATAAGGTATAAGCAAATTTTAGGTTTAAATAGTTACACTCAACTAATTAACACACCAACCCGGATCACACAGTTCTCAGCCACCCTAATTGACCACATACTTTGTAACCGCTCTGAGAATATTAGTCAGTCAGGCGTCATTACCACAGGCCTTAGTGATCATTTCATCATTTACTGCACCAGGAAAATCACTAGGGATAGGATAGGCCTACACAGGACAATAAAAATGAGGTCAACTAGAAACTACAGCAAAGAAACACTGGTAAATAGGCTACACAATTGTGACTGAATAGTGATAACAAGTTGCACGGACGTAAACGATGCCTGGGGAAAATTCAAAACAATGTTCACTACCATCCTTGATAATATTGTACCAGTTAAAGAGGTTAGGATTAAACAGAGACCCGAACCCTGGATGACTACTGAGGTATTAGATAATATAAAATTCAGAGACCAGTTGAGGAACAGGGGTGAGGGTGAGGAACAGAGTACAGAGACTTATAAAAGGAGCAAAGGCAAAGCACTATTGCTCAAAGATTGAAGAGTATAAGCATAACCCCAGTAAGCTCTAGCAATAACTAAAACTGTTGGGGTATAGCCATAAACCAATAGATAGGTCTAACATAGTACTCACTATCGATAACGAGGTATGCCACGAAACAACTAAGGTGGCAAATTGTTTTAATTCCTACTACACATCTGTCGCATCAACACTAGTAAGTAAACTACCAGCTGCATCAAATACCTTTAACACAGACTCTGATAAGTTTCAAACATACTATACCAATAAAGGGGTAACCCCAAACAGTTGTCAAAAAGAACTAAGCAGGTTAAACCCAACTAAGAGCACCGGCCCAGATAACATCCCGTCTAAGTTCCTAAAAGATGGTGCCTCTGAATTGTCAATCCCTCTTGCTCTTGTAATAAATTTGTCCATCGCCACTAATACCGTACCGGAGGGGTTCAAGAAGGCCAGAGTTACTCCTCTCTTCAAGAAAAATAATAGGTCTGATGTAAGCAACTATAGGCCTGTTAGTTTACTCAGTGTAATATCCAAAATTCTAGAGAGGGCGGTGTACTGTTAAGTAGTTAAGTACGTTAATGACAACATTCTCCGTAGCTATCAATCAGGCTTGAGAAGATCTTACTCAACCGACACCTCCCTAATTAATCTGATGGATTACATGAGAACTGAAATGTCAAAGGGGAACCTCATAGGTATGGTAATCTTTGACCTGCAAAAGGCCTTCGATACTGTCAACCACAATATATTATGTAAGAAACTTCAAGCTATCGGTATAGGTTCTGTAGACTGGTTTAAGTCCTACCTTAACAACAGGAGACAAATTGTCAAAATCAACAAAACGGAATCAGAACCCCTGCCGATAGCATGTGGAGTTCCCTAAGGAAGTATTCTTGGTCCCTTATTATTCCTATTCTATGTTATCGACATGCCTATCAGTGTCAAGTGCAAACTCCTACTGTATGCAGATGACAGTGCCCTGTTAGTGTCAGGTAAATACCCACAAGATATAGCTAATGTATTAACACTGGAACTGGAGTCCTGCAGCAAATGGTTAGTAGACAACAAACTATCATTACGCCTCGGGAAAACTGAAGCCATTCTCTTTGGCACGAAACATAAACTGAGAAGGGTAAATAATTTTAATGTCCATCACTTCAATTTCCTCAGTAGGATATCTGGGAATCCCCTCTGACCCATGCATGTCAGGAGAACTGATAGGGAACAGTGTAGTAAAGAAAGCGAATGCCAGACTGAAGTTCCTCTACAGACAAGCACAGTGTCTACCTATTGAGGCTCGCAGGACCCTTATACAACGTCATATGAACTACGCTTGCTCTTCATAGTACTCTGCCTTGACAAAACAAAAAAAAAATACTGAAAGATAGACTACAAATCACCCAGAACAAAATGGAAAGATTCATCCTGGTCCTGTGTCCAAGAGAGCATGTAGGACAGGATGAATTACAACAATTGTATATGCTGAATGCTGAAGACAGAGTAAAGCAACTGAAATTAAATCAAGTTTATAAAATTGCTCACAGTGTCCAGAATATCTTGCTGCCATTTTTGTCAAGGCTGAGAACCAAAGCAATCATAGGGGGGGGGGGAGAGCATAACTTTGTAGTACCCACAGTCAGTGGCCAGGCTTCAAATACCTTTTATTGTACAGCAATAAAGGAATGGAACAGACTGCCCGCACATGTCAAAGTCAGTCATATCATGAACCAGTTCAAGAAGAGTGCCAAAAGGTGTCTGATGAATGTAGCTACAGAAAGGGAGGGGAATGATTTTTTTATTTTTTTAGCTAACATACGTGTAATTTTACCTTATTCCTAGTAATGACCCTCGTGTAGTAGATAGTCTTAATAGTATGATAATAAGATATTATCTCCTTTATAGAATTATAATAAGATATTATCACCTTTATATTATAATAATACGGTAAAAGGACCCCAATGGAAATAAGTCACTCTGACTTTGTTGGGTTATCTTAGGTTCTCTACACATATGCTGCTATGTATGATAATCTGTGTAACTCTATTTGTGTATACCTGAATAAACTTATTTATTTACTTACTTACAGCATGGCTTGCACTATCAAATTATGTTTTTCTGTACAAAAATCGACACTAAGACATTTACGAGCATGCGAGAAGACTAGTAATGGAACACTGACTGAGAGGAATTAACGTGACAATACGCTACTGGACACTTAGAATATTTCTACTCTCAATCTTTCTGGACGTTACTAAACATACATTAAATTGTTCACAATGAAATTGCAAATTAACACTGTCGATGTGACATCGTGAGGTGATGTCGTACGGAGACAACGTGAGGTGGCGTCCTGGGGTGATGTCACGAGAAGACGTCAGGCAAACAGATGCCGCTGTTAGCTAGACAGCGCAGGGAAGTGAGAACTTGAGGCAGGGTGTGTACTCACCTATTTGTGGTTGCAGGGGTCGAGATTCAGCTCCAGGCCCTGCCTCTTCACTGATCGCTACTAGGTCCTCTCTCTCCCTGCTCCATGAGCTTTATCATACCTCGTTTTAAAGCTATGTATGGTTCCTGCCTCCACTACATCACTTGCTAGACTATTCCACTTCCTGACAACTCTATGACTGAAGAAATAATTCCAAACATCCCTTTGACTCATCTGAATCTTCAACTTCCAGTTGTGACTCCTTGTTTCTGTGTCCTATCTCTGGTACATCCTGTCTCAGTCCACTTTATCTATTCCTCGCAGTATTTTGTATGTCGTTATCATGTCTCCCCTAACCCTCCTGTCCTCCAGTATCGTCAGGCAGATTTCCCTCAGCCTTTCTTCGTAGAACATTCCCTTTAGCTTTGGAACTATCCTTGTTGCAAACCTTTGCACTTTCTCTAATTTCTTGACGTGCTTAACCAGATGTGGGTTCCAAACTAATGCTGCATGCTCCAGTATGGGCCTGACGTACACGGTGTACAGTGTCTTGAACGATTCTTTACTGAGGAATCGGAACACTATTCTCAGGTATGCCAGGTGCCCATATGCTGCAGCAGTTATCTGGTTGTGTGCTTCCGGAGATGTGCTTGGTATTAGACTCACTCCAAGATCTTGCTCATTGAGCAGGGTTTGCAGTTTTTGGCGACCTAGCCTATACTCTGTCTGCGGTCTTCTTTGCCCTTCCCCGATCTTCTTGTGTGTGTGTGTGTGTGTGTGTGTGTGTGTGTACTCACCTAATTGTGGTTGCAGGGGTCGAGACTCAGCTCCTGTCCCCGTGTGTGTGTGTGTGTGTGTGTGTGTGTGTGTGTGTGTGTGTGTGTGTGTGTACTCACCTAATTGTGGTTGCAGGGGTCGAGACTCAGCTCCTGTCCCCGTGTGTGTGTGTGTGTGTGTGTGTGTGTGTGTGCGTGTACGGTGCGCTCAGCTCAGTAACACACAAGAAAACACACCAAACTTAGACATCTGGCTTAGACATCTGGCTTGATCAGGCATGGACAACACACGGCTTGATAATTGTAACGTAGTTACTATGTTATGTTAAAATGAATGCTGGCGCCTAGGGGTTATAGCATGTCCCTTCACAAAAAAAGCATTAATTAAATGGTCAATACTTGCATTTATTTTAATTAAGGAAGGACACATAAATTAAATGTACAAAAATATAACTATATCAATAGTAAACTTACATATACAATATACAACCTACTCTCTACACATGACACTAACTCACCAGCACAGTAGTATGAGTTAACACATAAACACAAGATGGCAGCACCAGCGGCCATCTGTAATCCCTGTTGAGTTTAATATTTCGTGGCCTGACGCGAAATATAAAACTACTGAACAAAGATCACAGTACGTCAGGCCGATATTGGAGTATGCAGCACCAGCAGTTGGATATGCTGAATGTTGAAGACAGAGTAAAACAACTGAAGCTAAATCATGTTTATAAAATTGCTCACAAGCAATGTCCAGAATATCTTGCTGTCAATTTTGTCAAGGCTGGGAACCAAAGCAATCATAGAACTAGGGGGAGAGAGCACAACTTTGTAGTACCCACAGTCAGTGGCCAGGCTTCAAACACCTTTTATTGTACAGCAATAAAGGAATGGAACAGACTACCCGCACATGTCAAAGCCAGTCATAGCGTGAACCAGTTCAAGAAGAGTGCCAAAAGGTGTCTGATGAATGTAGCTACAGAAAGGGAGGGGAATGATTTTCTATTTTTTAGCTAACATACGTGTAAATTTTTTACCTTATTCCTTGTAATGACCCTCGTATTGTAGATAGTCTTAATGACCTTGGTGTCGCAGATAGTCTTTTTAGTATGATAATAAGATGTTATCTTCATTGTAGAACAATAAGAAAATATTATAACCTTTATACTATAATAATAAGGTAAAAGGACCCCAATGGAAATAAGTCACTCTGTCTGACTTTTTTGGGTTATCCTAGGTTCTCTACACATATGCTGCTATGTATGATAATTCTATGTAACTGTATTTGTGTATACCTGAATAAACTTACTTACTTACTTACTTACTTACAGTATGGAACCCACACCTGGTAAAACACGTGCAAAGGTTTGTAACAACACTAGTCCCTGAGCCAAGGAGTATGTCCTACGAGGAGAGATTGATGGAACTCAACCTGATGACACTGGAAGACAGGAGAGATAGGGGGACATGATAGCGACATAAAATACTGAGATAAATTGACAAGGCGGACAGGACCATAATGTGTCAAAGCTGAGACACAGCAATAAGAGTTCGCAACTGGAAGCTAACTCAGATGAGTCATAGAGATGTTAGGAAGTGTTTCTTCAGCCTCAGAGTAGTCAGAAGGTGGAACAATCTGGAAAATGAAGTTATAGAGGTTGGATCCTTACATAGCTTTAAGATGAGATACAATAAGGCTCTTGGAGAAGGTAGAGAGTGGACCTAGTAGTGACTAGCGAAGAGGCTAGGCCACGAGGAGCTGCGAATCGATCCCTGCAGCCACAAATGGATGAGACAAATACATGAATACACACACACACACACACACGCACACACACACACACACACACACACACACACACACACACACACACACACACACACACACACACGCACGAGAAGAGGTAAAAGGAAATCAACATAACGACATTGGAGGATAGGGGATGACATGATAACGACATATAAAATACTGAGAGGAATTAACAAGGTGGATAGGGTCAGGATGTCTCAGAGATGGGATACAGCAACAAGGGGTCACAACTGGAAGCTGAAGACTCAGATGAGTCATAGAGATATCAGGAAGTTTTTCTTCATTCATAGTGTTGTTAGAAAGTGGAACAATCTGGAGAGTGATGTAGTGGAGGCAGGATCCATACATAGCTCAAAGAAGAGATATGATAAAGCTTTTGGAGCAGGGAGAGAGTGGACCTAGTAGCGACCAGCAAAGAGGCAGAGCCAGGAGCTGTGAATCGACTGTTACAAAAAACGCGATTTCTAATAAGCTTAGAGATCTCCATTGAATACTAGAAAGGACTGCCCTTCTAGCATCCAGCCTGTTACTGGGTTTTCGTAACAAGTAGTCAGTATCCTGGTCCAATTATCCATTAGAATTCAATAAGAATTTTTAATACAATATACAAATAAGTTTGTGTGTATGTGTGTAAGTGCTCTAAGTAGTTCGCTATGTCTCACGATTCGACCAGACTGACAAAGTCCTCACATAATCTAACTTCTTGACCACCTGGCAATCAGAACAGCTTGCTTGAATAATAAACGACAGCTAAGCCCAATAGCAATATGACAAGCAACTGCAACACAGAATCAGGATCAAGGAGATAATATAACGACACTAAGTAGGAACCATCTGCAGATCCTCCACAAAAGTCACCAACCTCCCATACTACTGAATCTAAGTTCAGTATAAGAAAATCCCCGACTGTGACAGTACACAGATACCAGTACAAATTAGGTCAGAAACTACAGCTCAGGACCTGAGTTGCTCAGAGTGTCTATGCGACACAACCTCAGTACAACGTCGAAAATCACTAAGTCTAGACAATGTTCTGTGAACAGTTCTACAGAACCAACAACAAGAAAGTGACAGAAACGATCTTCCAACAAGGGCCAATAAGGGAGAGTTAGGCACGTCTTGTCAGGAATATGTCCAACCACCAAGAGAGTCCAGCCCAGACTGACTACTTCAGGCGAGGTGTGAACACCCCCCTCTATCACATGATAGCTCCATGGACAGTTGCTGCCCAGCAACACCGAGAAGCCGGCAGAGTAACGAGCCACTAGCGATAATTACAGCAGTTAGACAATCAAGACTTGAACTATGAGCACTGAATAATAATATATGAAAGTTATGTTGTTAGGTAGGATGTAACAAAGTCAAATAATAATATAAAGCAATATATTTACGATTTAGCTATTATCGCAAATATAAGCAATATAAAATTATATGAAAAGGTAATATACATTATATACATTGTGACCCATTCAGGGTTGCAACATCGACCCATGCAACCACAAATAGAGGAGTACAAATAGGTGAGTATATATACACACACATAGTCCCCTGCAACCACAAATAGGTGAGTACACACACACAGGTTCCAAATATAGCTTTAAGAACAGATATAATTAGGCTTACGAAGCTAGGAGGGAGTATATCTGGAAAGCAGCACTTTGAGAAGCGGGGCCAAGAGCTGGGACTCGACCCCTGGAGTCACATATTGGTGAGTATATACACAAATAACATGGTCTACTGGTTCTTATTTAAAGGTGCAAGAGAATGGTAAATCTGAGGAGCAGAAATCAGAGGGGCAAAGGGAGGTGAGTTTTTCTATCTTGATATTACAAATGGTCTATAGAGCAAACTGGATGAGGAATGGAAAAAAAAATTCAATTCCCTGCAGATTAAACTGAGTTGTTACGCAGAATAGCAAAGGAGGAGCTTGTGCAGCATGTGAAAAACACTGTTAGTGCTGATTAGAGGCTTATTGGGTTTACATTGAGTAGATGAATTTTCTTTAGGGGATCAGGAGGTACTCCGTGACAAAGAATGTCCAATCAACTTACATTCTGGACACACCTTTCCTCTTCCCCTTTACTGATGCACTCACCAACCCCAGCCCTACTTACTCTCCACTCCGGACAGATGCTCAAGAAACAGAAAGATTTGACCACAACAACTAGAGTATGGTAAAGGAAAGTAAGCTGAGTGTGGTGCACAAATACGGATGGTGTGAGAAATTACCTGCATGAGGTTTACAGGGTATTACCTGAATTATTACATGTAAGTAATATGGGTGAGGTAAGTGGGACTTCATCACTGTAGGTCACAAGACTGTCACTCTTTCGATGCCCACTTTTTCACCACTCTCACAAGAAAGCTTAACCTGACATTAAATTAATAATTACAATATTATACATTAATACCAATAATGGTAAATTATAAAATAGTATCGACTGTATAATATTTGGCTTGCTGGGTATGCAGAATATAATTATTGTACAATATATATATATAATACAATAGTGTTATCAGAAAAGAAGTTTGTATTACTACTTAACATTTAATTACTGTAGTTTTTAAGAGAGAGTAGAGCCTGAGCTTGCTACCATCTGCAGCTCATAAGACTGCCATCCCCACGAGCCCCTTTGTGGGGCGGGGTAGATGGCAGACCAGAGGCCTAGCTTCTCCCTACGAGCCCCGTGAGGGCGGGGAACGTGGCTAGGCCTAGGGACAGTTGGTCCCAAAGATGAGGGGGTACTTGTACCTCCTCCCATGGGAGACTTAAGTCTCGAGACACTCCCCAGATAGGGAGCCTAGGCCGGGTCACCACTACTTGGAAAAGACCCGAGCCGGGAGAATACCGACGAATAAAAAAAAAATACATACTGTAGTTCGATCACACCAGAACGCCTACCTAACATATAGAAACATAAATGAAAGGACAATGGCGTACTTCTCTGTGTGAGTGATGGCACAGTCTCCTTATTTTCCATCATCCACGTGTAATTCAGGAGGTCCCACAAGTTTCCTCTCCCAGTTCTTCAGCAGGGGACATTAACTTGGGTTCCTATTACAAATTCGGGCCGAAGCACCCAATTATGGCCTCGATGACACCGGATTAAATTTCACTATTAACAAATCAGTGCTCACACATTAATTACACTATGGCGTCCTCCTCGTCTGTATCACTCTGCGGCTGCTGCACACTCTCCTTCACACAAAATTTCCTGAAGGGTCAAATCAACATCACATTTTAATACACAGTTATTATATTATTCATATTTACATATGCTGAATTTAGAAAAAAATATAATAAAAATTTTCCACAGATGGATTACAAAACAAAAGTGATGAGTTTATAGAATGGATAATAGAGGTACACCCAGACATCATAACTATCACAGAGACAAAATTACCTGAAATGATAACAAAGGCCATATTTCCTGCAATTTAACAAATAATAAGGGAAAACAGAGGAAACAGGGGTGGAGGATGGGGGAAGGAGTGACTCTGCTAGTTAGAAATTAATAGGGTTTTGAAGAGATGAGAAGGATTCATGAAACTGAACCAGTTGATTACAGAGTTGGGTACAATCAAAGCTGGGGGACCCAGAGTGATGATAACAGTGATTTACAACCCCCCCCCCACACACACAGCAAGAGCAATATGAAGAGAAATGGTTGACACGTTAGCAGAAACAGCAAGGAGAGCTCATAAGACTAAAGTGAGGTTGTTAATCATCTGTGATTTCAACAACAAAGGCAATGACTGGGAGAACTGGGACCCACATGGGGGATCAGGAACATGGAGAACTAGGATGACAGAGGTAGTTAAGGAAAGCTTAAATGTCAGCATGTTAAAGATACGAAATGAGAGAAAAGGGCCCTAGTGGGTTTAGCGCTTGGTTTTGATAATAATAATAATAATAATAATAATTAGAAAAAATGAGGAGAACCCAGCAAGATTGGATCTTGTATTTACCACAATTACATCTGACATAGGTGAAATAGAATATGAGAGCCCCCCGAGTGCTAGTGATCATACAGTACTAACCTTCACATTTCTTGTAGAACTAAATATTGAGGGTCGAGAGGTAGGTGAAAACACCAGACTTCAGAAGAGGTAACTTTGAAGGGATGATAGAATTCCTAAATGCAGTGCAGTGAGAAAACGACCTGGAAGGAAAGTCACTGAATGAGATGAAGTACCTACTAGGAAATGTCGGGAAGAGGAGAAATTCATACCCGGAAGGGTTTACCTGAAGGGTGGGAAGACTCAAAAAACAGCTTTTGGATCAACCAAGGAAAGCTTGAGAAAACTATAGAAAGCAAAGAATGGTCGAAAACAGAAGAGTGGTCAGGAGAGGGTGTGGAGAGAGGCTGAACAGCTATTTGAAAATGACAGTGTCAGTGGAACGCCTTCCATCTGAACAAAAAACTAACGGAAAAATAAATAAAGAAACGACTCTAGGAAAAATAAGAATGACCTTTGAGGATTTTACTTAAAATTTAAATATAAAAATGGCCTCTGGTTCTGGTGGTGTAGTTGGGCAGGAGTAGGTAAAGCCCTGGACAGATCTCGGATGTTAAAGATGATGTAGGTTATCCTGGGCGGATGGTAAGTCCAATGTTTTGGAATCTCTACCACTTGGTTGGAGCACCACAAGTAGAATAAATAAGGGCCGGTAGTAGTCGAATAATGTTAATAAGTCCAATGAATTGGATCTGTGCTCCAGTTCCCCAAATTAAGCCTGAATGCCTTCCACATCCCCCCCCAGGCGCTGTATAATCCTCCGGGTTTAGCGCTTCCCCCTTGATTATAATAATAATAATTGCCCCTTTACCTGGCGTCTATCCTGGATGACCACGCCATGAACAGAGCTGGTAATAAGAAAAAATAAACTGGTTACCAATGGTTATGATAATATAACATTTAAGAATGGAAACGAGTGGTAAATGCCAAAATCATTACTGGTAACCAGCAAACAAAAGAAAGAAACGAACAGTAATACTCCTGGTAAATCACCTTACCTGATCAGGAGAGGAGTGGAGGTGAAGTGACTCTCCAAACTTCAACTCACACCAGGTAAGGTCAATACTACCAGGAGTAGAAACTGAAACAAATCAGACACCGGGAGCTAGAGTTTCGCCTCAGTCCGCCAGAGGGGGGGGGGTGCGCGACGTAACTCGCTAATGGTTCCTGGTTGCCTGAACAACCCTAACCCCACTTAAAACCCACTTTTCCCTCACAGACAGCAAATCCAAAAACGGAACCAAAACCACCTTACAGCCACATCAGAAGAAAGACCACAGTAAAAGACTAGGTAATTAGACTCATGAAAGAAGGATAGATCACCTGTAATGATAAAGAAGTCTGTGAAGTGTTGAACAAACGATTTGAAGAAGTATTCTCTTTGGAAAACGTCAGTAACAGAGGGCTTAGAGCATCGGGTACACCGACGGGTACTGGATACATCATCGGCAATGGGACCAATAAAGGTGTCACCATGGATTCTATGAGAGGGAGGAGAAGCACTGTGTAAACCACTAGATAGGATCTACAACTAATCAATGGTCACTGGATAATTGCCAAAGATCTGCAAAACAACGAGTACTGTCCCAGTATTTAAGAAGATAGGAATAACTGAAGTAAGGTCAATATCATAGACGTACATGCCATGTAAGGGAATTTAGAAGGTAATCAGGAGAGTGGTAGAATACTTGGAAGGCAGAAATTTCATAGGCATTAATTAGCACGGGTTAAGAAATGACAAATCTTGTCTTACTAATGAGAGAAAATGAGGAGAACCCAGCAAGATTGGATCTTGTATTTACCACAAGATCTATGCTGGAGATCTATGAGAAAGTGACTGAACTGAGACAGGAGAGAGAGAGAGGGATGGGTATCTTGCACATTCTTAGATTGCGAGAAGATATTTGATACTTTATCTCACATGAGACTAAGGCAAACACTGGAGGTGCAGACAGGAATAACAGAAAAATGTGCTCCGGTGGATCAAAGAGTAAATTAGTGAAAGGAAACAGAGTGACTGTATAGAAAGATATCTCAGAATGGGAAAGTGTGGCAAGCGGGGTTCTGCAAGGATCAGTATTAGGATTAATACTGTTCTGATATTTGTGAGTGACATACCGGATGGAATTGAGGCAAATGTATCTCTGTTTACTGATGACGTAAAACTACAGTAATGAGTATAAAAACCATCGAGGACTAAAAAACATAGAAATAGTTCTGGGCAAACTGCAAGATTGGTCAGATAATTGGATACCTGAATTCAGACCCAGCAATTGAACTGTTATGAAGATTGGAGAAGGGCCAAGAAGATCAGACACAGAGTACTGAGTTGTGGGACAGACTGCAGACCTCACTCGAAGAGATTGGCCTAAGTGCTGGAGTTTTGAGACTCTATGACCGCGGGTTCAATCCCGGCCGGGGGTATGGTTTATTTGCAATCGTGTCATTACGATTTCTTGAGTCATGTTGACGGCAGTGAAGGGACTTGAGCTAGAGTTCGTCACGGCCACGCTAGCTGGAGATTCGTCTGTAAAAACTTGCATTTGTGGTCACAGAGGTGCCTGTGCTAACTTTCCTATGGTGTAGAAATATACCTAGTTGGATGAATCTTATTGTGGCTAGCTGGTCTAGTGGTTAACGCGACTCTATGACCGCGGGTTCAATCCCGGCCGGGGGTATGGTTTATTTGCAATCGTGTCATTACGATTTCTTGAGTCCAGTATCAAGTGGCCGTGTTGCTGATGCTGTGTTTTTAATGGTGACATACTGATACCTATTAGTAATGTAAGATTTGAAATAAGCAAGCGCATGGCCTCTTATACCGTAATGATCAAGTTTGTGGAGTAGGATGTCGTGGTCTACTGTGTCAAAAGCTTTTCTTAGGTCAATAAAAATTCCTAGTGGATATTCCCTATTTTCCAATGCTGTGTAAAGCAGATCTAGCATTTTTATGATTGCATCATTAGTGCTTTTATTTTTCCTGAATCCAAATTGGCAGGGGTTGAGTATGTTTTGAGCCATTATAAATGAATACAGTCTCCTGTGCACGAGTTTCTCAAAGATTTTGGATAGCAATCGTAAGTTAGATATTGGCCTATAGTTGTTTAAGTCTGTAGGGTCACCACCTTTATGTATTGGTGTAACCCTTGCCATCTTGAGTAGTTTCGGGAAGGTGCTAGTCTCTAGTGACTTGTTAAAAAGTAATGAAATAGCATGCGAAAGGACATGGGCCGCTCGCTTGTACAGTAATGGTGGGACATGAGACAGATTCCCCGAGTTATTTTTAAGTGACTTTATAATCTCGGTGACTTCCGTTGGCTCAGTTGGTGCAAGATAGAAGGAATTAGGGAAATTCCCATCTAGGTAGTCCCCGGCATGGGCATTGGTATGTGGGATTTTACTGGCGAGATTAGATCCTATGGTTGAGAAGAAGTCGTTTATCTTGTTAGCTGTGTCAGTGGGATGTAGTGGTGTTTCATTAGGTTTAGTTAGGACAATATTCTTGGTTTTTCTCAGTTTGTGGGTCCCTAGAATCTGTGAGAGTGTTTTCCAGGTCTTTTTTATATCTCCTCTTGTGTCTGTGAATCTACTGGAGTAGTATAGTTGTTTGGCTTTCTTTATTACTTTGGTGAGAGCTGATGAATAGTGTTTAAGAATATCTTTGTGTATTAAGCCCTGTCTATATTGCTTTTCATATTGGTGTTTATTGTCAATGGATTTCAGAATGGTGCTGGTTAGCCATGGGCAACCAAGCCGTTTGTTTGTGATCTGTTTTGTTTTTATAGGACAATGTTTGTTGTATAGTCTAAGTAATTTGTTAAGAAAAATGTCTGTCCAGTCATCAATACCATTGGCCTTGGAGAATTCTGTAGGCCAGTCAACAGTCTCTAGGTCAGCTGTGAACTTCCTTACTGAGGCCTCGTCATGGAGTCTAAATGAGACTTTGTTGTATTCAAGTGGTGGTTTACTAATGTTTGTCAGGAAGAAGGTAGGGTAGTGGTCTGTAGTGCTATCTGTGATTATCCCTGATTTAAGGGGGGCTAGTATATTGGTCCATATGTGGTCTATTATGGTTGCACTTGTCTCAGTGAGCCTGGTTGGTTTAGTTATTGTTGGTATGAGAAGTGTGTTGTTCATATTGTTGATGAAATCAGTTACAGGCTGATCATCTAGTAAGCCAAGGTTGATGTTGAAGTCTCCAGCTAATAGAAGGTGGTGCTTATTCATTTGTCTGTTTGTTATTAGTGACTTTAATTTCTCACTGAAATTTGGGATGTTTGTGTGAGGTATCCGGTAAATAGCACCGATTGTTATAGGCGTCTTAAGGTTTTTTACAGTAAAATTAGCAAAAATGTATTCCCCATATTCATCACTAAAGCAAGTGGTGCTAAGACAAGATAATTGGTTAGAGTAATAGATTGCAATACCACCCCCAACTTGGTTTGGTCTGCAGTTGTGAATTGCTGTGTATCCTGGTAGAGGGTAGATATCTATTGTGTCCTGCTTAAGCCAGGTCTCAGTAAGAATAATGCAGGAGAAGTGTGTCTTTAGTGATTCAAGGAGTGCTAGGAGGTCATCATAGTGTTTGCTTAAGGACCTGATGTTGTAGTTAAGTACTGATAGACTTTTAGCATTGTTTAAGATAGTGGTGGCTTGTGATGCTGTGTAATAAAGGCAGTTACTTTCCAATAGGTTTTGATTGGGTGTCAGATTATGGAGGTTTAGATCAGGGTCAACGTGATCAATCATCTTCTAGGTTTAAATTATGGTTATTTGTATCCTGAGTTGTGTGTTGAGTTCTAGTACTGATATCTGTAGTGGTATGAAGTTTGGACAAGTATATAGCTAGAATATTTTGGTCATGTAGAGTATAGTCACTACTACATATAATGAAGTTGATGTTGTCGCTATGATTTGTACCTACACTTCAGGTGGTTAACCATGCATGTATTCTGGAGCAGAAAGTAATAAAAGATATCAATATACAATACAGACAGGTTGGTAAGTAAGACACATAGGCAACAGTTAGGCATCTTTAATCCGAAACATTTCGCCTATACAGTAGGCTTCTTCAGTCGAGTACAGAAAATACTGCTCCTGCCTACTTTCTGTATTCGACTGAAGAAGCCTATTGTATAGGCGAATTTTTTCGGATTAAAGATGCCTAACTGTTGCCTATGTGTCTTATTAGATATCACTGTGAGCCATGTGATTCACTCTCCTCTAGCCTGCAGTAAACTAGAGAGGATATTCAAGAACAATTTAAACTACCATAGCACAAGCTCATCTAGAATATAACTATCCACTGGAATAGCCACATCTACTATTAAGTAAATAGAAGCATATTGTCAAGTTCTCTTTTTAATAGATAATGTTTCACGTAAGAACTATATGTCTTAATAAAACAAATATTTTCTCTCAGAAATACTGCCTCAAGTACTATATGAAACATTTCAGCAACAAACCTTCGAATGATTCAAGATTCTCAGGCTTGGTTAACACTTCAATAACTCTCAAAGTGTTAATCTTGACTGTCCTCCGGAATTACATCACTGACTACAACATGATACTCAGCAGATTTATAGATCCTCACTATAAAAATAACTTCTTCAATGTCAGTGTAGCAAACGAGTTATGTAAAACAAACATTATAATAATAATAATAATAATAATAATGATAATAATAATACTTTTTATTTCTACAAGTACGTGTACAAGGTATACAGTCCTAGCTGACATCAGTGACATACTACTACAGTGGAACCTCAAATTTTGAGTGTATCACTTATCGAACATTTCAAAAATAGAACCCTTTTTTTCGAACCAACTTTGTCCCTATTATCGAACGTGCCCCTATTTTCGGACTGCCAGGTACCGGACCTGTCCGCCAGCCTGCTCTGTCTGCGTCCCTGCACAGGCGCTGTGAGCCATTCTGGCTTTGTTGATGCTTGAGTGAACACTAACCTGCGCTCTCATTCAAACATTTATTTCATTGTGTTTAGTGCTTGTGGGACTGTGAAATAAGCTACCATGGGCCCAAAGAAACTTTGGTAAAGAAAGTGAGAAACACCATAGATGTGAAGAAGGAAATAATGCAGAAGTATGAGAGTGGTGTGAGACTTGCTGAGCTTGCCAAGATGCATAAGAAAAACAAGTCGACCATCGATTCAATCCTGGCAAAGAAAGAACAAATCAAAGAAGCTGATGTTGTGAAAGGTGTTAATATGCCAACCAAAAAAAGACCACAAATAGTTGAAGAGGTTGAGAAGTTGTTGCTGGTGTGGATCAAGGATAAGAAGATGGCAGGTGATAGTGTTTCAGAGACGATTATTTGTGAAAAGGCAAGGAAGTTGCATGCCGATCTGGTACAGAAAACTCCTGGAACCAGTTCAGTGACAGAACCACGTCCCATTATAGGGAAATGTTAAAGAGGCGCCAGAAACAGAGGACTGTGGACAGTTATTTTGTGAGACAAGGGTCCAGTGACTCTCAAGCTGGTCCTAGTGGCTTTAAAAGACAGAGAAGGAAAGTAACCCCAGAGAGGGCTTTACCTGAAGTGCTCATGGAGGGGGGATTCTCCTTCCAAACACTAACCCCAACTCCCTCTCTCCTCCTTATCTTCCAGATGTCATCACCAATCTTCAGTAAAGGTAAGTAAAAATGTTATTTTATATTTATATACATAATTGAACACTAGTATTTGTTGTGTGTATGTAAAACTAATTAATATCTATAAAATGTATTTTTTTTGTGAATACATGTATTTTTGTGTTTCTGGAACGGATTAATTGTATTTCCATTATTTCTTATGGGAAATATTGCTTCGATTTTCAGACTTTTCGAATTTAGAACTAACTCCTGGAACGGATTAAGTTCGATATTTGAGGTTCCACTGTATATAGAAAGCCGCTTGTTATGCAGAGTATTTCGGGTAAATTAGGTCAGTTTTGTCCCAGGATGCAACCCGCATCAGTCAACTGAAAAGGGACAACAGGTGTCTTAAGGAAACACATCCTAATGTTTCCACCCATACTGGGGATCGAACCATGAACAGTGAAAATGAACTGAAACTCAGTAGAGAATTTATCAGGTCAATAACTCTGAGAATGCAGTTGGTCTGCTAACATCATGAAGCTACAGCCAGACCAATGAAAATGAAACAAGGACTGAATATGACGAATTTGATTTTCATGAATGTTGTGAAGAAACTGAAGCCAACAACAACAACACATCACTAAACAAAACAAATGCGATGGTTTTTCGGTTATTACAAACATAGAAAGAGAGATAAATGCATAGCAGTGGCGTTACTTCCTAAAGAAGGAAATCCACAAGAGTAGTGGAGAAAAAATCTGATTTTTCTTTCATCTTGGGTCAACTTAGCCAGTAAATATTTGAATTCACCTTCAACTTCAAGAGAGAATGAAAGAATGTTCAGCTTTGGAAGAACATCTTTTGTCCTCTTAGGAACAGATTAACTTACCGAAGTAGGTACATGGTGATGCTCCTCAAATTTAGATTAAGAATTTTTATGTATCCCAGAAGGATATCTTTGAGAGAATTTTCCAGAATTTTTCTTTTCGTTTTTCCTTCCTCCTACTTTTCGATTTTATTTTGCGCATAATTCGAGAATGCCTTACCGAATCATCTTCAAAATTTCAACATTTGTGTACAGTAACGAGGACCAAATTCTGGGAACAATTGAAATGTTCACATGTCCTATGACAGAAATTACTGAACCCCTTCCCAGCATCCTCGAATGACTTAAATAACCTCCAGAATCTTTAGTGGCAGAACTTCAAACCTTCACAAAGGTCGCAAAAATACGACGACGGTGGAGAGTGAAGTTCAGATGTGTTTGTGAAAATTTGACAATTTTATACATAAAATAGTGTGAAAGTCTTGTTTTCACAAAGGGGATATTTGGAATGCAAATCATGGGCCTTCAACTGTTCCCAGTAATTTAGGTGCCTTATCGTATTTATGTGTACCGTGAAAGTGCTTTGTACACTCTCCAGGTCAACAGTTTTGCCTGCCTTGAAGGGGGCAGTTAGTGTACAGCAGTATTCCAGCCTAAAGAGAACAAGCAATTTGAATTGAATCGTGGGCTTGGCGTCCTTAGTTTTGAAGGTTCTCATTATCCATTCTATCATTTTCGTAGCAGATGAGGTAGATACATTGTTGTGGTCTTTGAAGGCGAGATCCTCTGACATTATCACTCCCAGGTCCTTCACATTACTTTTTCACTATATTGTATGGTTAGAATTTATGGTATACCCTGATACAGTTTTAATTTCCTCAAGTTTTCCATATTTGAGAAGTTGAAATTTCTCTTCACTGAACTTCATATTGTTTTCAGTTGCCCGTTTGAGGATTTGGTTGATGTTCGCTTAGTCTCGGGGTTTCTTCCTTGGAGGTCACTGTCATGGTAATCCAGGTGTTATCCACAAAGGAAGACACGGAGCTATGGCTAACATCTCTGTCTATGTCAGATATGAGGATGAGGAACAGAATGGGAACGAGTACTGTGCCTTGTGGAACAGAGCTTTTCACCGTAGCTGCCTCAGACTTTACTCTGTTTACTATTACTCTTTGTGTTCTATTTGTCAGGAAGTTGTAGATCCATCTACCAACTTTTACAGTTATTCCTTAATTACACATTTTGATCGCTATTACACCATGGTCACAGACCGGGCCGCGGGGGCGTTGACCCCCGGAACTCTCTCCAGGTAAACTCCAGGTAAACACTTGTCGAAAACTTTCGCAAAGTCTGTGTATACTACATTTGTATTTTGTTTATCCTCTACAGCATCAAGAACCTTGTCATAGTGGTCCAGTAGCTGGGACAGGCAGGAGCGACCTTCTCTAAACCCGTGTTGCCCTGGGTTGAGTAACTGATGGGTATCTAGGTTGCCGATTTTGCTTCTTAGAACCCTTTCAAAGATTTTTATGATATGGGATGTTAGTGCTATCGGTCTGCATTATTATTATTATTATAATAATCAAAAAGAAGAGCTAAACCACAAGGGCTATACAGTTTTTGGTCTGTAGTTCTTTGCAATTGCTTTTCTGCCACCTTTGTAGAGTGGAGCTATGTCTGTTGTTTTTAGTGAGTGTGGGATGACCCTTGTGTCCATGATCCCTCTCCATAGAATGCTGAAGGCACGTGACAGGAGCGTCTTGCAGTTTTTGATGAACACGGAGTTCCATGAGTCTGGACCTGGGGCAGAGTGCATGGGCATGTCATTTATTGCCTTTTGAAAAGCTTGTGGTGTTAGGATAATATCCGAGATTTTTGAGATGACCAAATTTTGGGTTTCTTTCATAAAGAATTCGCTTGGATTATCGACCCTAATTCTGGGTACCGGCTCGCTGAACACCGAGTCGTATTGGGGCTTTAGTATCTCGCTCATTTCTTGGCTGTCATCTGTGTATGTCCCATCTCGCCTAAGCAGGGGCCCAATACTGGATGTTGTTTTTCCCTTAGATTTGGCATAAGAGAAGAAGTATTTTGTTGTTTTTTCAAATTCCGTTATGTCTTTTGTTCTTCCTGCGATTCTTGTCTCCAGTAAGATTCCTTCAGCTTAAGTTTGATATTTGCAATTTCACTGACCATTGCCTTCTTTCATATTTCAGATATATTAGCCCCTCTCAGCAGCTCTGTGACTCTTTCCCTTCGTCTGTACAGAGAGCATCTCTCTCTTTCTATTTTACATCATCTCTTTTTCTTAATGGAATGTGCCTTTAGCAGATCTCAAGAACCACAGAGTTTATTTTTTCTAGGCAAAGGTTCGGATCCATGTTGTTTAGGCATCTTCCCAACTTGTTTCATTTAGGACATGGTTGACTTGTTCCCACTGTGTGTTTTTTTTATTGAAATTGAATTTTGTGAAGACACCCTCATGACTGATTACATATTGCTGGTCAGGAGCCCTGTGCATACATGTCTGCACCTCTATTATGTTGTGATCTGAATGTATTGTAAAGCAAAAGGACACAAGTGCAATTAATGTGACATTTATTGTGGCAACGTTTCGCTCTCCAGGAGCTTTATCAAGCCATTACAAACAATACACGGACACAGAGGGTATATAAAGGCTCAGAGTGAGGTGCAATACTAGTGAGGTACCATTTCGATGTTCACTAGTGGTAGTGGTAGTAGTGGTAGTAGTAGTAGTGGTAGTGATAAAAGTAATACAACATGTATTGTCTTTGATACAGTTATGTTACGTATCAGATCGTCGTTGTTAGTGAAGATGAGGTCCAGCATATTTTCTAGTCTTGTAGGCTCTAATATTTGCTGGTTTAAGGTGAATTTGGTGTAGAGATTAATAGTTCGTGTGTGTGTGAATTTTCATCTGAGCTGCCTCGTGGGATGATCTGTGCTAAAATATTATTTCCCACACTCCTCCTTTTTAAGTATCTCAATTTGAAATTTCCCAGTAGCAAAATGTTTGAGGCAGGAGTTGGGAGATTTTCTAGACAGTGGTCAATTTTCAAAAGCTATTCCCGGAATTGCTGGGAAGTTGCATCCGGAAGCTTGTATACAGTCACAATGAAAAGGTTTTGGTTTTCAATCTTCACTGCCAAAACTTCAACTACATTATTTGAGGTGTTTAGTAGTTCTGAGCAAATGAGCGACTCTGTGACGTACAAGTCAACCCCAGCCCCCTTGTTGCTTGCTTTGTCGCATCTGAATAGGTTATAACCTGGGATCTATATTTTGTTGTCAAAATGATCGTTTATGTGGGTCTCTGTGAATCCTGCAAAAATTGGATTTGACTCTGTGAGGAGTCCCTTGATGTCAGGAATTTTGTTGTTTGTTGGCAGCTTTAGACCCTGTATGTTTGCAAAGGCTAATGTTATTAAATTAATGGAATTTAGGGGAAAGTTTATTGCTGGCTCTAGTATCTGTTGTTCTGGAGTGGAGGCCAATGACTGTGCCTCTGCTCAAAAAGTGTTTTTAGTTGGTGTAGGATTACTGTCATTTCTTGCCAGTCTTTTTTTCTTCCTGACACTAAAGAACCTCTTTCTCTGGAGAGGTTATGGCTCCACTCTTTTGTTTCCCATTGTCTTGCTGGTCTGTGTCTTCTTGTCCCTTTTAGATGATGTGCCTGGCAGTATACATTATAGCATTTTCTTTCAGGGAGTGATGCGTAGCACATTTTAGGGTGAAATAAGTTACAGGAAGGGGAGTTGCACCCTCCTGTTGTCATGTGGGTGCGGCATTTTTTGGGATGGTCAAAGGAGCATATCCTACCTGTTTTACCAGATATACCATGCCTGCAGATGCCCAAGACAAAGAATGGAATTTTGTTTGCTAGGATTTTTTTGTAGCTGCATTCGCTGCTTGTGCATTTTTTCTGTTTCCCCTCCACCTACCGCCCCTGTATGGACATCAATGCATCTACCAGTTTTACTGGTAATGTGTCAACACTATTCCCCAAGGCATCATCCCCTTTTGTTCCATCTCCAACAGTATGGTTGCTTTGTACCTCTGTAAAGTGAATAGATTTGTCTTTACCTGTTTCATCACCAGGGCCACTATCTCCTTTTGGTGCACTGTCCTCTAGGACAACACTAGCAACCTCTGGAGCACTGTCTTCCAAGACAACCTTGTCCAACCCACTAATTTTATTTTCCCAGCTGTCATACCATGCTGACATGTCTTTCAAGAAGAATATTTTATTGGTGTTCATGTCTTTAACGTAGATGTAATTTCCTCATGGAAATATAAACACATATGCAGTATAATGTGATCCTTTATTGACTACGTTTCGCCCACACAGGGGGCTTTTTCAAGTCACAAACAGATCTGTTTGTGACTTGAAAAAGCCCACTGTGTGGGCGAAACGTAGTCAATAAAGGATCACATTATACTGCATATGTGTTTATATTTCCATTGTGTCGGTATTTTATACCATTTATTTCCAATGTAATTTCCTCATACAGACATAACTCGTTTAGGCAGACTAAAAAACATTTCTCTGATTTTATATCAAACATGGTCTCTGTTTTAGAGTTCCTGCACAACCCAGGGTACCATTTACCACAGAGACGGCAAACAATCTGGGCATAACTTCGTCCGTTACCCTTTCTGCAGACTACACAGATTTTCATGGTGGTGGATTTGTGAAGGACGTGCCTAGTATGGGCCAACAGGCCTGCTGCCATCTTCCTCCTTTCTTTTGCTCTAAAATCACATTAAATAATGATCAGTTTACATCTTCTGAACAGCTTCAATATTTAATGGCTGATGCATGTGAGAGCTACGATAATACCTGTTGTGTCTCGTTTTACTGCAAGCATATTTGTGCAATTACATCAGTTATTGGAGAATGCATTTCTTGATCGGATTCAAACTTTTACCATTGATAGGCTTTATTAAAACACAGCTTGTCACTCACTTTTAGTTGGTAAATTTCAATTTGCCAATTTTATTAAGCAAATTATTTCCCATGTAATAGTGAACACATCTTTCGATCGGCTTCAAACCATAAATACTGGAGTATCTTAATAAGAATTTTGTTTTTATATTAATTTTAAACTGTATTGTTGCCAATTTATATTTTCTGACAGTTTTATAAAACTGGATTTTTTCAATAAGTTATAAATTTTTTTTTTTTACAAGATTATGAAGAATTAGAAAAATAAAAATTCGTGGCTTTATGTTATTTTTAAGTTTGATACGGAAAAACTTTCCTGTATTTCGGAACATTCTCGGCAACATTATCATTAGTTTCTCAAATTTTTGTTTATTACTCGAGAGAACATCATTCGACCAGCTTTTAATTTTGAATATCTGTGTTATGTATCTTGAGGAAGATCCACTGGACAATTTGCATGCCTGGCTGACCTATGCACGATGCTACATAGGCCGTTCCCAAATTTTTGTTTTCGTGTGAGTGGTGGAGACGGGCTCCTCCGAATGGATTAAAAATATCATCACCGGCGTATCCTACTTACAAGAAAGTTAGTATATTTAATGAAGTATATTGATGCCATTTTGCCACTTTTAATCTAGAAAATGTATTGTATTATTTTACCTTATTGCATTATTTTTCTTGGTACTGTTGAGGAACTCTTAACTGCTTCCATCGACTTCGAATTTCTCCCATTCCACGTGGGCCATGTAACCCCTACGGGTTTGCACTTTACTCTGAGTAAAATATAACAATTGTTAAGGGTATCAACCTTTAATGGTTGATGCACCGTATGAAGTGGATGGATCTTTTCATGGGTTGATGTAGTAGTAGTGTTGGCACAATATATCTGGACTTCCGCAATATCTGGAAAATGCATCTTCTGGTCAGCATTCAAATTTTCTTGCTGATGTATTTTTCTGCTGATGTATTTTTCTGCTGATGTATTTTTCTGCTGATGTATTTTTCTGCTGATGTATTTTACTGCTGATGTATTTTTCTGCTGATGTATTTTACTGCTGATGTATTTTCTTGCTGATGTATTTTTCTGCTGATGTATTTTTCTGCTGATGTATTTTACTGCTGATGTATTTTTCTGCTGATGTATTTTACTGCTGATGTATTTTACTGCTGATGTATTTTTCTGCTGATGTATTTTCTTGCTGATGTATTTTACTGCTGATGTATTTTTCTGCTGATGTATTTTTCTGCTGATGTATTTTACTGCTGATGTATTTTTCTGCTGATGTATTTTTCTGCTGATGTATTTTTCTGCTGATGTATTTTACTGCTGATGTATTTTTCTGCTGATGTATTTTACTGCTGATGTATTTTTCTGCTGATGTATTTTACTGCTGATGTATTTTACTGCTGATGTATTTTACTGCTGATGTATTTTACTGCTGATGTATTTTTCTGCTGATGTATTTTTCTGCTGATGTATTTTTCTGCTGATGTATTTTTCTGCTGATGTATTTTTCTGTTGATGTATTTTTCTGCTGATGTATTTTTCTGCTGATGTATTTTTCTGCTGATGTATTTTACTGCTGATGTATTTTTCTGCTGATGTATTTTTCTGATGATGTATTTTTCTGATGATGTATTTTTCTGCTGATGTATTTTTCTTCTGATGTATTTTTCTGCTGATGTATTTTACTGCTGATGTATTTTTCTGCTGATGTATTTTTCTGATGTAATTTTTCTGATGATGTATTTTTCTGCTGATGTATTTATCTGCTGATGTATTTTTCTGCTGATGTATTTTTCTGCTGATGTATTTTACTGCTGATGTATTTTTCTGCTGATGTATTTTTCTGCTGATGTATTTTACTGCTGATGTATTTTTCTGATGTATTTTTCTGATGATGTATTTTTCTGCTGATGTATTTTTCTTCTGATGTATTTTTCTGCTGATGTATTTTACTGCTGATGTATTTTTCTGCTGATGTATTTATCTGCTGATGTATTTTTCTGTTGATGTATTTTTCTGCTGATGTATTTTACTGCTGATGTATTTTTCTGCTGATGTATTTTACTGCTGATGTATTTTTCTGCTGATGTATTTATCTGCTGATGTATTTTACTGTTGATGTATTTTTCTGCTGATGTATTTTTCTGCTGATGTGTTTTTCTGCTGATGTATTTTACTGCTGATGTATTTTTCTGCTGATGTATTTATCTGCTGATGTATTTTTCTGTTGATGTATTTTTCTGCTGATGTATTTTCCTCAGAGTAAACAATCTATTGATGTCAACTTGTGCAAGTTATCATGTACCAATTTTATCAGTCAAATTAATTTCTGAAATAATTGGAGAATATCTCTTCTGATCAGAAATAATCTTTCGAAGAATAATTAAGTCTCTCCTCGTTAAACTTAAAAACGCCATGAAAAAGTAAATCTTTATTTTTTCCAGTTCTCTTTTCTCAGTTACATTTTTTTTAAATTTCTACAATCCTTAAAAAATATTTGATTTTGTTTTGTTTTTAAAAAATGAAATTTGAAAAAAAAAAAAAAAAATCTTGTCGTCCAACTGGTGTCAACACAGCTCAAAATTAATACTAAAATAATTCCTATTAAGAAGCTGATAAAAAGAATCATGCTTTAGTTATTTTATGGCACACAGTTTATTAATATTTTTATGGCAAACAGTTTAGTTAATAAAACTGACAAATTGAAATTTACTCATCTGATAGTGTCAAGTTGTGTTTACATACTGACCACTAATGGGAAAAGTTTGAAGCTAATTAGAAAGGGCATCCTACAGAAGTTGAAACAATGCAACAATTTCAATTATTTTAATTATGTCAGTAAAATTTAAAATTTCCGCCTTATGGGTTATCATCCTTACAGATTGTATCATCATTAATATTTTGAAGCCAGTCAGAAGAAACATTCTTAGTTATTGAATAAAGTGAATATCAATATGTACTCAATAAAATTGTCAGATTGTGACTTAAGTCACTCAACATCAGAGTGAACCTAACGTTCAGAAACAAAGATAGAGGTGAAAATTAGAAGTCGATCTGATGAGTCATTCTCCAGGTATGTCACGATTCCAACGATTCTAATTTTTTTTACTATTTTACTACAGGGAAACGAAGGTTAATGGATATTATCCTGATCTTAAGATGTCAAACTGAAATTTATTTAATGTGATTTAATGGGAATTAAAATTTCTCGTTATTTTACATGTAAAGCGTCAGATCTGCGCCAACACACTCTTTGTTGTCGTTGTATTAAGAAGCGCCATGTTCTGAGAGCTTGAAGATACACCACTGAGGGTTTTGGAAGTTATCCCAGCTATTCCAGGATACTGATAATGGTTTCCACAACTTGTCGTAGGGCACGTAAACTGACCAGTTGTTCTAAGATTCTGGTCCTCATTAGTGTACATAAGTACTGAAAAAAAATGAAATCGAATGAATGAGAGTTGACAAGTCATGAGCGAAATATAATCGAAAAGTTGGAGGAAGAAAAAAGAAAAATTAATGAAAATTCAGGCAACTGTAAGATCCCCTTTCAGGGATACTTTATTATATACCTTCCCACAATATATCACCTGCAAATGTATACCACCCAGAAAGTGTACCGAAATAAGTACAATGTTTTTATCCATCACAGGATCATACCGGGGACCTTCGGTTGTAAGGTGAAGGTGCTACCGTTGAGCTATGAGCCTTGTATGTCTCCAAAAGCAGGTGTTTTCTGTTTCATGTCCTAAGCGTTATTTCCTCTCTGCACAGGTGTCTTCTAACATGTGTATGTTGCTCATGACAGGCATGAGCGTAGGCGTTGATGTGTGGTGTGATCAAGGGAGTGTGGGCGGTGGGTGGACGGTGGTAGTTGGGCGTCGGGCGGGTCACCACCCACTCATCAACTTCACTAGGCCACATCTTCATTACACCCACGGCTTCGGTGACCCAACCTCTCACCACTGGATAGGTAAGTCCCACAGACATAGTCTATCACCTTGTGTGTTTACACCAGTGACTCCTGTGTTGCAGCTCTGGGCCAGAAGTATGACTAACTTTCAACATAATGGTTATGTCTTATTATGGAGTCTCTCATAGTTAGATATATTATATTAATTTTATATCAAATGCACTAATAGTCTTTTGTGTCCTTAATTACATCAGGCTGCGGGTTTTAAGCTCCATTTCATGGACTCACCTTTTTAACTCGCTTGAATAACCCTGTTGTGATGCAACATACTTCTGAACCTGTGTAGGAACTTTACCTACTCTAATTCCTCACTCTTTGCACTCTTCATTACTTTTTTTACTAAAAAAAGTTTCATTAATTCCTCACTCTTTGCACTCTTTATTACTTTTTTACTAAAAAAGTTTCATTAATTCCTCACTCTTTGCACTCTTCATTACTTTTTTACTAAAAAAGTTTCATTAATTCCTCACTCTTTGCACTCTTCATTACTTTTTACTAAAAAAGTTTCATTTGTTAGCGTATTTGTCCTCTTGCCCCCCTTATTTATGTCAGTCTGTTCTTGTCTGTACTACTGATGTGAAGCTCCAAGGTCTCTTGAGGATGTTGATGTGCACCTCCTGGGCCTTTTGAGGGTGGAGACAAATGGTATAAAATACCGACACATTAGATAGAAACATCCGCTACGTCACTAAAAACTAAAGGGATCAAGATGCCTTCCGATTAGCAGAGAGGCTACGATCAAGACGTTCTTACCGCAGCCCTCTCCACACAGCTCTCAAGTCCTACCTCGTCGCTACATCACTGCACTTAAAACTCTAGCAGAAGATAACTAATATCAGAATTACCAATGTTGACAAAGGAAGTGTCGTCGTCGTCTTCAACACTACTGACTACAGACCGAAGATGCTTAATCTACACATCGACCCGGACATCTACGAGTCTCTCTAAGGTATACAAGTGGACAACTTATCAAACTTTCCTATGCCAAACTTGGCACATCCTAAGCAACTCAGAACTAGGAAATAAACTTTTACACCATTCCCAGCAACCACAGATCCGCCAGAATGTATGGCTTGCCGAAGATACAAACTAGGATTTCCACTGAGACCCAACTCCTCTGGAATAGGCAGCGTCCCTCATCAATTATCAGGGATTCTAGCCAAACACCTAACAAAACACTTAGGCACCATCAGTCACGCACATTTAAAACATTCTGATACTCTCTTCAACGACTCCCGAAACACAAACATCAGAAACAAGAAACTCTCCAATTTAGACATAGGTGGTTGCAACATGGTGATTGCAACTAGTGTGGAAAATACTGTATAAATTTTCCAGAAATACAGTAGTTATATGTAAATAGATGGCCATACTGTATTTAATAACATTTATGTCATAGAAAATGGGAAACTGAGCCTGGGGAGAAGGGACAGTCGGCATTGTTAATTTGAATTGGATACAACGTTAGTGTAATGGGAAGGAATTTTCGTGCTCTAGAGGTTAAAATTGGGTTGACACCTCTCAAATAGGAGGCGAAATTGTTGGATGTGCATTCCTGCATAACTTGAGATATCAGGCGACTGGACAAGACAGCTCCAGGAACCTCAGATAAGTCTGTTATGTTATAACTCTGGCCAGTTGTTATTTTCATGTATAGACAGAGGTTTTCTGAGTATGATACATTAATCTCCAGTCAAATTGGTGAGTGATATTAAGATATATTTTCCTTCTGTTATGTAATTGTGTGTGTATATATATATATATATATATATATATATATATATATATATATATATATATATATATATATATATATATATATATATATATATATATATATATATATATATATAACCATTTATTATTAATTTAATATACAGTCCACAAATTTTTATTTACCAGAATTCCTGGTGAGGTATCTTTTATTTATAATTAATAGGTCCAGAGCAACTTGTGGATATGACAGTGGTAGGTATCGAAGGGGGACATTTTTTGCGACCTAGGTGTCCCAAATTCCTACTTGTCTAACTGATAAATAATAATTATCTTTGTTCATTTACTGTTATGTATATAATGATACATTCAGCTAAATGCAATTTTCCACAACTAGTTTAGTGGTTTAATGAATTAGGTTGTTGGTAATATTATAATGATGATATTAGTGGATGATAGTTGATAATGATAGGTATGGCATTACAATTAAGAATAGCCTAGTTATGAAGATGATAATAACGACATTTGCAAATAATAATGATAGGAATGGCATTGAATCAGGTTGTTGGTAATATAATGATAAAAATAAAGACATTAGCGGTTGATAGTTAATAATGATAGGAATGGCATTCAAATTAAGAATAACCTGGTTTGGATGATGATAATAATGCTATTAGAGGATAATAATAACAGGAATGAAATTAACCTTAAGAATAGCCTAGTTATTATGAGAAAGGAAGCCTGAATAGGAAAATTCACACAGGCATATTAACTGACATCATGGTACGCCCGTCGGTCTGTCGCGAATGTTGATATTTAATATGTTAGGTTTGTCGTCGGTATGACTATTGAGGCCTAACCTGTCCAGGTACAGTGGCACAAGGTACACATAGATGATTGTACCATTGTGATTACAACTAGTTTAGGGGTTTATTGAGTCATGCTGTTGGTAATATTATAATGATGATAATAATAATGATATTAGAGGATGACAGTCGATAATAATGGCAGGAATGGCATTAAAATTAAGAATAGCCTAGTTATGATGACTAATGATATTTGCTGATAAGAATGGCATTGAATCAGGTTAGTAATATTATAATGATAATGATATTAGCGGATGATAGGTAATAATAATGATAAAAATGGTATTCAAATTAAGAATAGCCTAGTTATTATGAGAAAGGAATAGAAAAATTCACACAGGCATATTAAATGACACTGCCAGTATTCCCTGTATGTTCTGGAAGGTTCTGCGACACCGTTGACAAATGAAGGATTTTTTCCCTCTATTTCATTAGTTAGAAGGTTGTAAATGAAGGTATGTAATGATCCAATATTGTAACTTTTTACGCCACATTACCTGTTCTCGACGGTTAGAAGCTTAGGGCTGGCTATTAACTATCTTCTAGTATTTTCCTCATGCTAACTGCAAACTGTGAGGCCTACCCCCACCCGCCCCCATATGGGGTGTTGGGGGGGGGGGACCGGTGTATGGGTTGGCATCCCGCTTGCCTTCCCCAGACAGTTTGAGACTGGCCGGTGCCTCCACTACCACTCTCTGAAAACTTACTCTACTCCTGTTGCTGTCTTTCCAACATTGCACAGCTCCTGATGATGCACTAAGAAGTGTGAAAGTACTTGAGCTAAAGATTTCCACCCCCTGTGGCTTGTCCTGCATATATATTGTGGAAAAATATTGTGTAATTTTCCCATAATTATATTGTATAATTTTTATAATGTAAATGTACATGATTAACTCATTACTGTTGGTCTAAAATATATATGAAAGTGAAAGAGAACCAACAGTGAGGCTCTGGGCATGTGTTGGGTCGGAAAGAGGACGCCTGGGCAGGTGCCAGTTGTGTGGTTGTGTGGGTATTAGGCCTATGACATGGTGTCTAGTTAACATGGAACCAGGAATTTGGCGGCTCTGACGGCCAAAACGTGATTAGTGATCTCACTTCATAATAGGAAGTATTGTAACTGTTCCCAGTGTATAATATGGGATAGTAAGTTGTCGAAACCACCACAACAGGGTGGTGATAATGGAAAATAGTGAGTGACGCGACGACGCCATGACGAGCGAGTTCGGTGGGGAAAATACCAGGCGATTCATTCCTCACTCATCAGGCTCAGATCTGAATGGATCAACTTCTAATGAGTGTAAATTAATGGGACATCAAGTTGCCTTGTGAATTTAGTTTAAGGGAATGTGTGAAGCGAAACGAGTTGCCATTCCTCTAGTGAGAACATGTTGAACTCGTGGCCCTGTTTCGAGGACCACAGAGTTTTTGCGGAATCTCGTCTCCTAAATTGGGACAACCCAAGTGATATCTTAGTCCTGCTGGAAGAAGAACCACATCGATTTGGAAGGACATCTAAATCAGAGGAGGAAATAAAGAAAGACAAGGAACGTTGCCTCCTCACCCACAGTTAAGTAAACCTTCTTATTATATCAGACTCATAACTGGCCAGTTAGGTGTTATAATAGGACAGGTACTGTGGGTGCTACAACGATCTCCAGTGACCACCAATAAAATTGGGTAAGTGGTGGTCTCATTATGTTAAAACGAGTAACCCCTCCCCCCCCTCTTGTAATCAGTTCAATTTATCCATACAGTCCACAACTAATGGTAGCGTCATACTTATTGGTGCTATCCAACTTTAATCTATAATACTGGTCTAGATAGATGTGCTTAAGGGGTATGAGGTTGAAGGAGCCGCTTGGGGCGACCAGGAATGGCTTCAGTTTTCTCAAACGTCTATACAGGGTAATTACTGTAAACAATATATGGTTGTCACCTCCCAAGGAGATTATTTGTATGAATGCAATGACGAGGTTTCATACAGGTAACCTTAAAAAGTGGTGAGAGAGTGTAGAAGGAGAGCAGATGATAGAGTGGGAGAGACACTGTCAAGAAATTTTGCAGAAAATTGGAAAAAAAATTGGAGTGAAATAAACAAGTTAAGAAAGCCTAGGGAATAAATGGATTTGCCAGTTGAAAACAGAGTAGTGGAGTTAGTAGATGGTGAGCTGCAGAAATATTTTGAGGAACTTTTAAATGTTGATGAAGAAAGGGAGGCGGTAATTTCATTCACTGGTCAGGGAGGTATAACATCTTATGAGTGAAGAAGAGCAGGATGTGAGTGTGGGGGAGGTGTGTGAGGCATTACATAGAATGAAAGGGGGTAAAGTAACTGGAACTGATGGGATCATGATAGAAATGTTAAAAGCAGGGGGGATATGCTGTTGGAGTGGTTGGTATTTTCGTTTAATAAATGTATGAAAGAGGGGAAGGTACCTAGGGATTGGCAGAGAGCATGTATAGTTCCTTTATTTAAAGGGAAGGGGGACAAAAGAGACTAAAAATTACAGGGGAATAAGTTTACTGAGTAAACCAGGTACAGTATATGGTAGGGTTATTATTGAAAGAATTAGAGGTAAGACAGAAACTAGGATTGCAGATGAGCAGGGAGGCTTTAGAGTGGGTAGGGGATGTGTAGATCAAGATTAAAGCATATATGTGAACAGTATTTAGATGAAGGCAGGGAAGTTATCACTGCATTTATGGATTTAGAAAAGGAATATGACAGAGTGGATAGGGGAGCAATATGGCAGATACTACAAGTGTATGGAAGAGGTAGTAAGTTACTAAATGCTGTAAAGAGTTTTTATGAGGATAGTGAGGCTCAGGTTAGGGTGTGTAGGAGAGAGGGAGACTACTTCCTGGTAAAAGTAGGTCTTAGGTTGTTTCATATATTTATAGATGGGGTTGTAAAAGAAGTAAATGCTAGGGTGCTGAGGAGAGGGGTGGGATTCAATTATGGGGAATCAAGTGCAAAATGGGAGTTTACACAGTTACTTTTTGCTGATGATACTGTGCTTATGGGAGATTCTAAAGAAAAGTTGCAGAGGTTAGTGGACGAGTTTGGGAGGGTGTGTAAACGTAGAAAGTTGAAAGTAATCATAGATAAGAGTAAGATGATGAGGATATCAAACGATTTAGATAAAGAAAAATTGGATATCACATTGGAGAGTGGGAGTATGGAAGAAGCGAATGTTTTCATATATTTGGGAGCTGACGTGTCAGTGGATGGGTTTATGAAGGATGAGGTTAATCATAGAAATGATGAAGGAAAAAAGGTGAGTGGTGCATTGAGGTATTTATGGAGACAAAAAACATTATCTATGGAGGCAAAGAAGGGAATGTATGAAAGTATAGAGGTACCAACACTCTTATATGAGTATGAAGCTTGGGTTGTAAATGCTGTAGCGAGGAGGCGGCTGGAGGTAGTGGAGATGTCCTGTCTAAGGGCAATGTGTGGTGTAAATAATATGCAGAGAATTCGGAGCGTGGAAATTAGGAGGTGTGGAGTTAATAAAAGTATTAGTCAGAGGGCTGGAGAGGAGTCTTGAGGTGGTTTGGTCATTGAGAGAGAATGGCTCAAAGTAGAATGACTTGGAGAAGGTATAAATTTGTAGGGAAAGTAAGGCGGGGTAGGGGTCGTCCTCGAAAAGATTGGAGGGAGGCGGTAAAGGAGGTTTTGTGGGCGAGGGGCTTGGACTTCCAGCAAGCGTGCATGAGCATGTTAGATAGGAGTGAATGGAGATGAATGGTTTTTGGGACCTGACGAACTGTTGGAGTGGGAACAGGGTAATATTTAGTGAAGGGATTCAGGGAAACCGGTTATTTTTATATAACCGGACTTGAGTACTGGAAATGGGAAGTACAATGCCTGCACTTTAAATGAGGGGTTTGGGATATTGGCAGTTTGGAGGGGTATGTTACATATCTTTATACATGTTTCTAAACTGTTGTATCTGGGCGCCTCTGGGAAAACAATGATTATGTATGAGTGAGGTGAAAGTGTTGAATGCTGAAAGAATTTTCTTTTTGGTGACTTTTTTTCTTTTTGGGTCACCCTGCCTCGGTGGGAGAAGGCCGACTTGTTGAAATTATATATATATATATATATATATATATATATATATATATATATATATATATATATATATATATATATATATATATATATATATATATATATATATATATATATATGTGTGTGTGTGTGTGTGTGTGTGTGTGTGTGTGTGTGTGTGTGTGTGTGTGTGTGTGTGTGTGTGTACGTGGGCTAGTAGGCATGTACACTGTTCTACTTTTATGCTATTGTGTAATGTTATTGTGTAATATTATTGGGTGTCGTATCACAATGGTAGTCAACTGATCAAGTGTGCAGTGTGGGCAAAGCGTTAAGTCATTAAAGATTCCCAGTGTTGCATCAACGGTATAGAGACAGCGAGCCATTCCATTCCACTGAGATGTATTTTCCGCATTACTTATAAATGCCATTAATAATATTGTTTCATTCTATATTGGTATTTTGTTAATGTGAACTGTCTTCTGACTCTGTGTTCCTCCCTCATTCCAACCTGTCTACTTGTGACGTAATAATGATTGTGGATAGGCCTAAGTATCATCCAGGGTGTCTTCTAGAAAATGTGTATTTTTCGAGCCACGATTGTTATTGATTTTAGAAATCATTCTGCCATTGCTTGATCAGTTATGTTGTTTGTGTTGGTGACACTCAGTCTGATGTAGTGATCAATGGAAGGCTCATTCTGGATTTTCTCTAAAAGCTTTGTTGAAACTTGGTGTTGAAACAGGGCAATGAAACAGGCAGTTGACACAAGATGGTGAAACAGGGTGTAGAAACCTGGTGTTGAAACATGGTATTGAAACATGGTGTTGAAACATGGTATTGAAACATGGTGTTGAAACAGTTAAAGCAGGGTGGTGAAACAGTTTATTTCAAACAAGATGTTGAAACGTGGTGTCGAAACAGGGTGGCGATACATGGTGTTGAAACATGGTGCTGAAAATAGTGTTGAAACATGGCGTTGAAACAGGGAGTTGAGACAGGGTGGTGAAGCAGGGGGTTGATACAGGATATTGAAAATGATAGTGAAAAACGGTGTTGAAACAGGTTGTTGAAACATGGTGTTGAAACATTGTGGTGAAACAGGGCATTGAAGCAGGTTATTGAAACAGGGTGTAGAAACAGGGTGGTGAAACAGGGTGTTGAAACATGGTGTTGAAACAGGATGTTGAAACATGGTGTTGAAACATAGTGTTGAAACTGGGCGGTGAAGCAGGGTGTTGGAACAGGGAGTTGAGACAGGGTGGTGAAACAGGGTGTTGAAACAGGGTGTCGAAACAGGGTAATGAAACACGATGCTGAAACACGGTGTTAAAACACGGTGTTGAAACATGGTGTTGAAACAGGGTGTTGAAACATGGTATTGAAATATAATGGTGAAACAGGGTATTGAAACATGGTGTTGAAAGACGGTGTTGAAATATAGTGTTGAAACAGTGTTGAAACATGCTGTTGATCCACGGTGTTCAAATAGGGTGCTGAAGCAGGGTGTTGAAACAGGACGCTGGCATAGGGTACTTTCTCAATGAATCTGAGGGCCAACTGTTCCTTAATGATGTGGTCGTAGTTCCCCACGAGACCCTTCTTGGTCAGGCTGTTCACCAGCGAGTTCAACTAATCTCGTGCCTTCTTAAAATTAGTGGGCAGAGTTGGTTGCGCCAGTTTCCAAGGTAGTCGCACCCACTACTGGCTGTCTTTGAACTATACATGGTTCAATTAATCCTTATAAATCTCTTCGTGTTCAGGAGGCAGTAGATCACCCTTAATCCCTACTACATCCAGATCCCATAGTTTATGAACTGGCTCACTGTCGACTTTGACTTGGTCTTCACGCAGACCAAGTCGCATCGCTAGCACTGCCTCAGTTGCTGTAGAGTCAGGGCTCTCACTCCCAGGTGTCTCCAGAAAATGAGCTGGTATCCTGCCTCCTACAATATACCCCGCTGAAGTCCTGTACAGGCCAATACCCTCCTTGATAGTCCTCTTGGACACAAATTCGTCCATGTAGTCCGCCCCCACATCCCTGACGTTATCTGTGGTAATATCTGGCTCTGCTAGCTTCACGCCTAACTCCCTCAAACATTTTGCTGCTGCAGCCAGACCCTTGGTAGCAACGATTTCAGGCAGCTTCTTCACTATCAAGGCTGTGATCTTTCGGCGATGTCCCGCTCAATTTAACTGCAACATGAACGCGATAAGACCTGGGTGGGATCGGGCCACCAAACCCTTCCAAAATCATTTTAACCTTGTTATCCAATCTTAATTTCAACTTGGCTGTTAGTGCCTCTGTTATCAAGAACCTTTGTGCCCCAGCATCAAAAAACAATTGGGTTGTTTCAGACTTCTTTCCATTCACAACCACTGCCACTATGATGGGTAGGGCCACAGAACCTTGAAACCGTTCAGTTGGACTAATCCCTCATGCTGTACTCATCACATTAGCCACTACTTCGGGCCTGCCATCACGACTGGAAATTTTTGTGCGAACTGCCCCCTTGTAAGCTGCTCATCTTGGCAATTGCTGGTGACTCAGACACCTTGAGATAGTCCTCCCAGGCTCACAAGTGGCTCTTACAACATATTTCCAGTTACTACTGCTCTTGTAAGAAATTCCTAACTATACACAAGTGAAGGATTAACTCACTTGGTGGTATGGAGTTCTCTGGTCCCTCACTCTCAGTACCCCTTGAAGTGACGGATTTATCTGGTCTTTGTGTGTCCATCTGCTCAAACCCCACAGATCGACTACAACCTATGTTTCCCCAGAATATCATTGGCCAACTAATGCTGAGAAAATGGATGGTCTGTCTTACTGCAGGTGGGCCTGGGAAGAGGAGAATACCCATGGTAATTCGAGAAACCTTTAGGATTTTGTTGTCTCCAAGCCAAGTGTATGAACGCCTGTTCTCCAGGCTGTTTGTCATAGCATGTCTTCTCAGAATGGTGTCTGTACTCAAAGTAGAGAGCTGGCATCTCTCTGACTCCCGTCATTGGGTTGCCAGCTCTGGAGCTAATATTCGCTTATATTAAAGGCGTAATCTTACCTATGTTAAGGTCCTAGGACTACATTAATATTATATATGGTTACTTTTCTATTTCTAATATTAGTTACTACTGTGTAACCTACCTAATCCTTTCTTGAAGGGTAAATATATCAGTTAATATGTACAGTCACTACCTCCACCAACTAAGTGTGTGTGACGATGTTAAGTGCTTGTACTGATTATTTACTGTTTCCCTGTGAAAGTTATTTGATCACCCAATAGATTTCCAGAAGGGTGTTGAAAAACAGCGTTGAAACAGGGTGCTGAAGAGCCTTGGACCCTGGCGGTTAATTAAATGTTCTGTTTAGCGTATTTACTACAGTTCTGCTTTAATTAATGGTTAACTGCATTTCACATATCTTTGTCTCTTATACTGGACGACCTGGCAGGTCTTGAGGCTCTGCACGCCCTCACCCGAGACTCCCACACCACACTGCGTCTCCACCTGCTGGACCACCACCTGCACCACGCCAACGCCACTTACACCATGTTCAGGTAAGTGGTGGCAACTTAGGTCACTTAGTCACTTCTACAGGTACTGTGTTCCTGGTTGCTGCTGCCACCTCCATTTTTCTTGCATCTTAAGAACATAAGAACTAAGGAACACTGTAGCAGGCCTACTGGCCCATGCGAGTCAGGTCCAAGTCTCCTACCGGCTTAAACCAATGCACCCAACCTAGTCAGGTCAGGTCACATTGACTTAAGGGAGGAACACGGCAACCGACCTGGTAGCACAAGCTATCAGGTCCAACTCACACCCACCCACATCCACTCATGTATTTATCCAACCTATTTTTAAAGCTACACAACGTTCTGGCCTCTATAACTGTACTTGGGAGTTTGTTCCACTCATCCACAACTCTATTACCAAACCAGTACTTTCCTATATCCTTCCTGAATCTGAATTTTTCCAACTTAAAAACATTGCTGCGAGTCCTGTCTAGGCTAGATATTTTCAGCACACTACATCCCCTTTATTTATTCCTGTCTTCCATTTATACACCTCAATCATATCATCCCTAATTCTACGTCTTTCTAGAGAGTGCAGATTCAGGGCCCTTAGTCTATCCTCATAGGGAAGGTTTCTGATACATGGGATCAACTTTGTCATCCTCCTTTGTACATTTTCCAGAGCATTTATGTCCATTCTGTAATACGGTGACCAAAACTGTGCAGCATAATCTAAATGAGGCCTAACCAAGGATGTATAGAGTTGAAGAACAACCTGAGGACTCTTATTATTTATGCTTCTTGATATGAAGCCAAGGATTCTATTAGCTTTATTGCGAACACTTATGCACTGTTGTCTTGGTTTCAGATTACTGCTAACCAGAACTCCTAAATCTTTTTCGCAATCCGTAATATTAAGATCTACATTATTTAGTTCATATGTGGCATGGTTATTGTCCTGTCCAACATTTAGAACTTTGCATTTGTCTATATTAAACTGCATCTGCCACTTCTCCGACCACTGCATCAGTCTATTCAAATCTTCCTGGAGTGCTCTAATGTCCTCGTCAGAATGAATTCGACGGCCTATTTTGGTGTCATTGGCAAACTTGCTGATGTCGCTCTTTATGCCCTCATCTATGTCGTTTATGTAGATTGTGAACAGCAGGGGGCCCAACACTGACCCCTGTGGAACACCGCTTGTGACGCTTCCCCACTTTGATTTCTCCCCATTTATGCAAACTCTCTGCTGCCTATTTGTCAACCATGCCTCTATCCAGGAAAAAATTTCTCCTCCTATTCCATGTGCCTTAATTTTCCTCAATAGTCTCTGATGTGGGACCCTGTCAAAAGCCTTACTGAAGTCCATATACACAATATCATATTCATTACCATGATCCACCTCCTCAAATACTTTAGTGAAAAAAGTTAATAAATTCGTAAGGCAGGAACGCCCCTTTGTAAAACCATGCTGAGATTCGTTGATTAATTTATGCTTTTCAAGGTGGCTACGAACTGCCTCGGCAATTATTGATTCCATAAATTTTCCCACTATGGAGGTTAGGCTTATTGGTCTATAGTTCGAAGCTAAGGACCTGTCACCTATTTTGACATTTGCCATTTTCCACTTATCTGGCACCATGCCAGTTTGTAGTGATATGTTGAAAAGATTAGCCAAAGGTTTGCTAAGCTCCTCTTTACATTCCTTTAGAACCCTTGCATACAGTTCGTCAGGGCCTGGGGATTTGTTAGGTTTTAATTTATCTATTTGCCTAAGGACCATGTCACTTGTGACCCTAATCGTGCGCAGTTTATTGTCGTCCTGTTCTACATAATTTATCATTTCTGGAATATCGCTGTATCCTCCTGTGTAAAAACTGAGAGGAAGTATGTGTTAAAAATTCTACACATTTCCTTATCACTGTCAGTGAGCTGACCCGAGGAACTTTTGAGTGGGCCTATCTTGTCCCTGATCTTACTTCTGTATACCTGAAAGAATCCTTTTGGGTTAGTCTTCGATTCTCTTGGAACTTTAACCTCATAATCTTTTTTTGCTTTTCTAATTCCCTGTTTTATTTCTCTCTTTAACTGAATATATCGATTTCTTAATTGCCCCTCTCCTCTTTTGATTTGCCTATATATGCCTCTCTTTTGACCAATCAGATAATTTAATCTATTGTTCATCCATTTAGGATCATTTTTGTTTGATCTGATTTCCCTATTTGGAACATAATTTGACTGAGCAGCTAGAACTATGCCCTGGAAAGCGTCATATCGGCAACCATCACCACCTACCTGACCCTTGGTCAAGTCATTCCTGTTCAGCCCACCTAAGTAATTTTTCAGTCCTATGAAATCAGCCAAGCGAAAGTCAGGGACAGAGACTTGATTGCCATTATTAGGGGAATTCCATGATATATTAAAACTGAGTGATTTGTGATCACTTTCCCCAAGCTCATCATTAACCTCAAGATTATTAATTAGTGTTTCCCTACTGGCAAGAACCAAATCAAGGAGGTTATTTCCCCTAGTTGGCTCTGTCACAAACTGTTTTAAAAAACAATCCTGGATCGTATCAAGAAAGTCACCTGACTTTAAATTTCCTGTCAAATTGCTCCAGTCAATCTGTCTATAGTTGAAATCTCCCATTAGCACAACATTTTCGTATGTAGATGCCTTACGAATTTCGTCCCATAGAAGTTTACTGCACTTCCTATCAAAATTTGGGGCCCTGTAAATCACACCCAAAATTAGTTTTTCTCGGCCCTCGAGAAGCTAACCAAACAGATTCAGTGGACGCTTCTAATTTTATATCTTGTCTAACACAACAATATAAATTGTCTCTGACATACATCGCTACTCCACCACCCTTCCTGTTGACCCTGTCAGTGTGGAATAATTTATAGCCTTGTATGTGACATTCAGAGGGCATCTCTATCTTTCAGATTGAGCCAGGTCTCTGTTATAGCAATAATATCTATGTTTCCTGCACTTGCAATTAATCTTAGCTCATCTATCTTATTTCTTACACTCCTGCTATTAGTATAGTAAACCTTAAGGGAGCTAGTCCCTTGCTGCCCTCTGCTGTCCCCCTTTGTTTGCTGACCTGATCTATTGTCTTTATTTATAACTTCATGCTGAATGCCTTTTATACATTTACTGTTTCCAACCCTAGTGTTGCAACCTGCTTGTTTCCAACACACACCCATGCCTCTATCTTCTGTCAGTTTAAAATCATAGGCATTTCACCAATGGCCTTCTCAATTGAGTTTGTAAGTGCTACCACCCCAGTCCCAGAGAGATGTACCCCATCCCTTGCATACATATCATGTTTGCCATAAAAGTTATTCCAGTTGTCAATGAATGGGATTGCAAGTTCCTTGCAGTATCTGTCTAGCCAGCAATTTACACAAATTGCCCTAGACAACCATTCATTTCCTGCTCCCCTTCTAGGCAAGATGCTACATATGATTGGGACCCCTCCCTTAGACTTAATGAAATCTATAGCTGACTTGTACTTATCTAGCAGCTCTTCTCTCCTACCCTTCCCAATATCATTTCCACCAGCACTGAGACAGATAATGGGCTTGTTCCCATTGCCTGACATGATATTATCCAGCCTGTTAACTATGTCCCCAACACCAGCTCCAGGGAAGCACACTCTATCTCTCATCTTCTTGTTCCTATTACCAAAAGCACGGTCAATATATCTTACCTGAGAGTCACCAACCACAAGAATGCGCTTACCTCTGTTAGCAGGGGCAGTAGTACCCTTACCTTCACTGGCCACTGAAGTACATTCATCCTGAAGAACAGAGAAGCGATTTCCTACCTTCAGATCTTCACTCTTAACTTTCCTTATTCTGATTCTCCTCCCATTACTGGTTACCACTCGCCACTTGTAGCAGGTGCTGGACTGCACCTCACTGCTGGTAGCCGTTGCTACCTCCCCACCTACAGCCTCCTCACAGCGAGAGACAGACTGCACCTCACTGCTAGAAGCCTCATTCCCCACAACTCCAGCCACCTCACACTCTCTCCCAGACCCATTGAGGTGGACCTTCAGCTTCCTAATCTCCTCCTGGAGAAGCAAGACCTCCTCCTTCAACTCTCCAACCTCAATTTTTAAAACACTGCAGAAGCAAGCCATGCTTTGTAACCGACTTTGATGTCGTAACTTAAATAAAATGTTCCTGGCTGCTAAAGGCTGCTAACACTGCTGTCTAGGGGTTATAAAATTACACTGAAAAACACGGCAACTTTTAGGCCAGCATTTACTCATATATTAAACAATATTAATTATTATTAGGAAGGAAGGACAAAAACTCACCTATGTAAAAATGTATATAATATTGTTAATAACTTATATACATCTTATAACTACTACAAAAAACCACCAGACTCCAGTTCACATTAGCTCACTAGTACACTGCTACTGATGAGTTAAAATAAATCATCAGGGAGGCACCATGACATACACAACCCCGTCTTCACTTCTGTCTGGTAGACTAATTACCAGCAGGCAAAACACCATACAGTACTCTCGCATAAACAGGCCTCTGCATACTAGGGCCTTACAAATGAACATGAGAGTACTTAAACACAAACACCTATGGTATACACTAAAAAAAAATTACCAAAATTACCTACTCAAACTACCGCCCAAACATGACTTTACCTCCGTCACCACTGTACTAACTGTACTGTACTAAACACACCTCTTGTGGAAAATAATTTCCCAATATTATGCTGTGTAAATAAACCTGATTAAAAGTGTATTTTTAAAAGAAGAGAATGGAGCCGACAGGGAGGCTCTGCGCGTGTGCAGGGGGACTCGCCATTTTTTGTTTGAATTGAGTAACAGACATTAGTGAATGGGAAGAATTTTTCGTGCTCTAGAGGCTAAAATTGGGCTGATACCTCTCAAATAGGAGGCGAAATTGTTGGATGTGTATTCCTGCATAACTTGAGATATCAGACGACTGGAGAAGACAGCTCCAGGAACCTCAGATAAGTCTGTGATGTTTAAACTCTGGCCAGTGTTATTTTCATGTATAGACAGTGAGGTTTTCTGAGTATGATACACCTTGATCTCCAGTCAAATTGGTGAGTGATATTAAGATATATTCTCCTTCTGTTATGTAAATGCATATATATAATCCTTTATTAATATAATATACAGTCCACAAATTTATATATCTACTAGAATTCCTGGTGATGTATATTTCATTTGTAATTAATAGATCTAGAGCAACTTGTGGATATGACAGTGGTAGGTATCGAAGGGGGACATTTTTTGTGACCTAGGTTTCCCAAATTCCTACTTGTCTATGTAACTCTGATAAATAATACTTATCTTTGTTATGATTTACTGTTATGTACATAATGAGTTACATTCAGATAAATGCAATTTTCCACACCTCTCATCTGTTCCTATCCTGGCCACTGCCTGACTGACAGGAATAAAACGCGTTCGCTTCCAGTTCAATCCCGGAACTATGTTACACGGAAAATGGCATTATATATGGAGCGTTATTTTATATAAATATTTTTTTACAGTATTCCATAACACTTAAGGAATAGCAGATAAGTGTACAACTTCAGAAGGATCGTGCATTTTTTGATTAAAACATGAAATTTTGTAGATGTGCAGTAGGGGTGATCCTCGACGGTACTTCCCTAGAGGATTAAATTTCAGATTTTGCCACCGAAGTGGCTAGTTTATTGTGCACCCCATATCCATCCTCTGGACGGTAGTGCAAGAGCATAGGAAGCATGAAAGGCTTTGGAACTAGGCTGTAAAAGGGCTAACAGGAGTACATCTCTCTTAATTAAATCTACAGTTGACTGATCTGTTGCAAGCGAATTTAGAAAATTTGCCTAATATGTCTGGTATCTTACTGTATTTTCATTAAGATATTTTGACATATCACGTTGGTTATTATACTGTCTATCTCTAAAAAAAAAAAAAAAAAAAATAAAAAATAACAATGGTTATAAATGACCATAATTTTTAAAGGGGTGGACCGGTAAGCCAGCGGAAGGCCTCGGTCAGATGACCAAAAGCTCCAAAGGCGGGTCATCATCTGACTAAGACCCGCGTCAGGAAACATTTGTCCTGTTTCCTGACGAACCTTACCTAACCTAACCTGTCTATCTCTATATTCCTAAATAAGCTGGCAATTAAGCACATAGTATTCAAAATATTGATCATAGGGTTAGCCATGTTGCATTTGGTTTGTTCATCGTGTGTATGTCTGCCAAACTGCCAGAAGTACTAGTAACCACTCCCAAACCTAGCTACTACGGTATCAGTCACTCTGTTCACATCGCAAGTTGCTCCATACACTTATATATTTACTTTCATGTTATCAACAAAGCTCATATTCAAATTCAAATTCAAATTCAAAGTTTATTCTCTATAAGGATTACAATGCTGAGTTTACAGAAATTTGGTTATTGTGTGGTTTACATGTAGTAAAATAGTGATTACAGAGTGTACCACTAGAACGCTTAGCATGGCTAGGCATTTCGGGCAGACCTAGTTTTATTCTTAATTGTAAAATATTACAAATTATGAGGTAAGTTGGTATTATGGCTAAGTGACTAAATACTAGTTTGTGAGTTTAGCAATGTGAATGCTTTTGTTTTGGCACAGTACATAGTTTCAGTATTGGAGTATCACAGGATTCATTATTTTAAGATTGAGATTAATATTTCAGTTTATGGTCAAATGAGTGAGTGAGTATAAGTGTGAACCACCAGGTGGTATTCGTGTAGTTAGTTGACGGGGTGTATCAGGGAGATAAGATGTTTTCTAATGGTAGTTTTGAAGGTGATGAATGTGTCTGCAGTTCTAGAGTTCTCAGGTAGGGTATTCCAGATTTTAGGGCCTTTGACATACATTGAATTTTTGTAAAGGTTTAGTCGGACACGGGGAATGTCGTAGAGATGTTTGTGTCTGGTGTTATGCCTGTGGGTTCTGTCACAACTATCAAGAAAGCATTTTAGGTCAAGGTTGATATTAGAGTTTAAGGCCCTGTAGATGTAGATTGCACAGTAGTAAGTGTGGATGTACTGAACTGGGAGTAAGTTTAGGTCTATGAAGAGTGGGGGGGTGTGTTGCCAGGGATGGGATTTAGTGATTATTCTTACTGCAGCTTTTTGTTGGGTTATTATTGGCTTTAGGTGTGTTGCTGCAGTTGATCCCCAAGCACAAATAGCATAGGTGAGGTATGGATAAATAAGTGAGTGGTATAGTGTGAGAAGGGCATTTTGCGACACGTAGTATCGTATCTTGGAGAGGATCCCAACCGTTTTGGATACTTTTTTGGTTATATGCTGGATATGGGTGCTGAAATTCAGGTTGTTGTCAAGGAATTTGCCCCCATTATTTTTGGTAATTAGAGTGTTGTCAATCTTAATGTTAATTTGTGCATCTCCTGCTCTGCTACCAAACATAATATAGTAGGTTTTGTCAGTGTTAAGCGTAAGTTTATTGGCTGTCATCCAAGTCGATATTTTGATCAGCTCCTCATTCACAATGGTGTTGAGGGTGGCAAGATTAGGGTGAGAGATGACATAAGTCGTGTCGTCAGCAAAGAGAATGGGTTTCAGGTGTTGGGATACGTTTGGAAGGTCATTGATGTATATGAGGAAGAGCAGGGGACCAAGGACACTTCCCTGCGGAACTCCAGTATCAAGTGGCCGTGTTGCTGATGCTGTGTCTTTAATGGTGACATACTGATACCTATTAGTAATGTAAGATTTGAAATAAGCAAGCGCATGGCCTCTTATACCGTAATGATCAAGTTTGTGGAGTAGGATGTCGTGGTCTACTGTGTCAAAAGCTTTTCTTAGGTCAATAAAAATTCCTAGTGGATATTCCTTATTTTCCAATGCTGTGTAAAGCAGATCTAGCAATTTTATGATTGCATCATTAGTGTTTTTATTTTTCCTGAATCCAAATTGGCAGGGGTTGAGTATGTTTTGAGCCGTTATAAATGAATACAGTCTCCTGTGCACGAGTTTCTCAAAGATTTTGGATAGCAATGGTAAGTTAGATATTGGCCTATAGTTGTTTAAGTCTGTAGGGTCACCACCTTTATGTATTGGTGTAACCCTTGCCATCTTGAGTAGTTTCGGGAAGGTGCTAGTCTCTAGTGACTTGTTAAAAAGTAATGAAATAGCATGCGAAAGGACATGGGCCGCTCGCTTGTACAGTAATGGTGGGACATGAGACAGATTCCCCGAGTTATTTTTAAGTGACTTTATAATCTCGGTGACTTCCGTAGGCTCAGTTGGTGCAAGATAAAAGGAATTAGGGAAATTCCCATCTAGGTAGTCCCCGGCATGGGCATTGGTATGTGGGATTTTACTGGCGAGATTAGATCCTATGGTTGAGAAGAAATCGTTTATCTTGTTAGCTGTGTCAGTGGGATGTAATGGTGTTTCATTAGGTTTAGTTAGGACAATATTCTTGGTTTTTCTCAGTTTGTGGGTCCCTAGAATCTGAGAGAGTGTTTTCCAGGTCTTTTTTATATCTCCTCTAGTGTCTGTGAATCTACTGGAGTAGTATAGTTGTTTGGCTTTCTTTATTACTTTGGTGAGAGCTGATGAATAGTGTTTAAGAATATCTTTGTGTATTAAGCCCTGTCTATATTGCTTTTCATATTGGTGTTTCTTGTCAATGGATTTCAGAATGGTGCTGGTTAGCCATGGGCAACCAAGCCGTTTGTTTGTGATCTGTTTCGTTTTTATAGGACAATGTTTGTTGTATAGTCTAAGTAATTTGTTAAGAAAAATGTCTGTCCAGTCATTGGCCTTGGAGAATTCTGTAGGCCAGTCAACAGTCTCTAGGTCAGCTGTGAACTTCCTTACTGAGGCCTCGTCATGGAGTCTAAATGAGACTTTGTTGTATTCAAGTGGTGGTTTACTAATGTTTGTCAGGAGGAAGGTAGGGTAGTGGTCTGTAGTGCTATCTGTGATTATCCCTGATTTAAGGGGGGCTAGTATATTGGTCCATATGTGGTCTATTATGGTTGCACTTGTCTGAGTGAGCCTGGTTGGTTTAGTTATTGTTGGTATGAGAAGTGTGTTGTTCATATTGTTGATGAAATCAGTTACAGGCTGATCATCTAGTAAGCCATGGTTGATGTTGAAGTCTCCAGCTAAGAGAAGGTGGTGCTTATTCATTTGTCTGTTTGTTATTAGTGACTTTAATTTCTCACTGAAATTTGGGATGTTTGTGTGAGGTATCCGGTAAATGGCACCGATTGTTATAGGCGTCTTAAGGTTTTTTACAGTAAAATTAGCTAAAATGTATTCCCCATATTCATCACTAAAGCAAGTGGTGCTAAGACAAGATAATTGGTTAGAGTAATAGATTGCAATACCACCCCCAACTTGGTTTGGTCTGCAGTTGTGAATTGCTGTGTATCCTGGTAGAGGGTAGATATCTATTGTGTCCTGCTTAAGCCAGGTCTCAGTAAGAATAATGCAGGAGAAGGGTGTCTTTAGTGATTCAAGGAGTGCTAGGAGGTCATCATAGTGTTTGCTTAAGGACCTGATGTTGTAGTTAAGTACTGATAGACTTTTAGCATTGTTTAGGATAGTGCTGGCTTGTGATGCTGTGTAATAAAGGCAGTTACTTTCCAATAGGTTTTGATTGGGTGTCAGATAACTAGGGAGATGGCAACGAGAGCAGATGCATCCCTGCCAATGGATTTCTGCTTAGATCCATTAGTGTATATAACTTGTGGTAAATTATTACTTCTTGAGCAGTTGCTCTTACAAATGATTTAAGGACGGTATTACTAGTGATCATCTTCTTGGGAGGGGCTTGCAGATATACCTGGAGAGGGTTTCGGGGGTCAACGCCCCCTCGGCCCGGTCTGTGACCAGGCCTATTGGTAATCCCCCTTACGTATGCAGGAAGGCAGTTGAATAGTCTTGGGACCCTGACACTTACTGTGTTGCCTCTTAGCGTACTCGTGGCGCCCCTGCTTTTCACTGCAGGGATGTTGCATCGTCTGCTGAGTCTTTTGCTTTCGTAGGGAGTGATTTTCTTGTGCAAATTTGGTACTATTCCCTTTAGGATTTTTCAAGTGTATATTATCGTGTATCTTTATCGCCTTTGTCCCAGGGAATACAAGTCAAGGAACTTCAACCATTCCCAGTAATTTAGGTGCTTTATCGTACTTATGTGTGCGGAGAAGGTTGTCTGTACATTATCCAGGTCAACAATTTCACCTGCCATGAAAGGCGCCATTAGTGTACAGCAGTATTCCAGCCTAGAGAGAACAAGCGCTCTGAAGAGAATCATCATGGGCTTGGCATCCCTGGTTATGAAGGTTCTCATTATACATCCTATCATTTTTCTAGCAGATGTGGTAGAGACATTGTTGTGATCGTTGAAAGTGAGATCCTCTGACATTATCCCTCCCAGGTCCTTCACATTAGTTTTTCGCTCTATTGTTTTAATTTCCTCAAGTATGTGATATTAAATGAACACATTTTCCATGAAGGGGGTGACATGCTCTTGTCTACAGTGTTACAGTTCGTGCAAGTTATAAAACTTAATTTAACTGCATGTTTTCACAAACCGTTGAGATCTATGTATATTTACTTCTAGACATTTGAAGATTACATCTACACCAAGATATCTGTATGATTTAACGTATCTAATGTTTTTACCCTGCAAACAGATGGGTGGGAGATGTCGTTTGATTGTCAATATCTTTGTTTTAGATGAAGATATGATGAGGCCTAGTTGATTACAAATTACTTGAACCACGTTAAGAATGATACTCATCTTTGTATGCTCTGTTGTAAGGCTCATGATGTCATCAGCATAGCTTATAGCTACATGTTTAGGTGAAGTAGGTAGGGCTTTTAGGCTAGCATTAGTCAGAACATTAAATAAAATGGGACCGAGAACTCCCTCCGGTGTACCTAGGGACATTTCTTTAGAATCGCGTCTAAAGCCTTGGTAGAGGACAGAGGATATTATGTTCGACAGATATCTTGTTATCCAACTGATTAGGCTACCAATAATATTCAATTTGGCTAGTTAATATAATATAACGCTTCTGTTTGCGATATCAAATGCAGATTTTTTTATCAAGAATTGCGATAAAACAAGTATAGGTATTTGTAGTGAGAAAAGTGGAAATACGGGTCTGAACACTCTTTTCTTTCATGAAACCAGAGAGATGAGGGGAAAGCTGGTGTCTGACACTGTAGTATAGTCTGTTAAGTATCATTCTTCAAAAAGTTTTGTAAAAACAACTAGTTAAGGAGATTGGTCTCTAAATGAATCAGGCTGTTGCGGCTTAGGGTTATGTACTATGAGACTGTTGGTCCAGGAAATAGGAAGAACACCCTCGATGTAACTGAGATTATACAATACTAACAATGGGTTATCAGGGATCTGCCTTAGAGTTATGAGGATATAAAATATATCATCTCCAGGAGTATCTGATTCACCTTATTTAATGAATTATCTAATTCTCACTCGGTGAAAAGGCAATCATTCTCATTAGTATCTTGGTTCATAAAATTAATCATTGCATAAGCATTGTACCGATGGGTTTTTCAAAGTTCAGTCTTGTTAAGGTTATAACATAAATTTTGCAGATATTCACAAGGTTTTGAGTCTCGTTGATGAACAGTTCGTTCAGACTGTCGACCTAAAGTCTGCTTAACGGCTCACTAAACACACAATCATATTGAATTATTATTATTATTATAATCAAAAAGAAGCGCTAAGCCACAAGGGCTATACAGCGACAATCATATTGAAACGTAAGTACTTCACTCATTTCTTTGCTGTCATCAGTGTAAATCCCATCTTGTTTGAGCAAGGGCAAGATACTGGATGTAGTTTTTGCCTTAGATTTTATATATAAGAAGCAATATTTTTATTTTTTTTTTCAATTTCATTAACGAATTTTATCTCCTTTTGTCTCTCTGGGATCCTATATGATTTATTCAACTCGAGTTCAGTATTTTCTATTTCCCTGGTCAGCGCTTTCTTCAGGATTTCAGATAGTCTTGCACCCTAGAGAGGCTCCGTGATTCTTTGCCTTCGCCTGTAGAGGGAGCATCTCTCTCTTTCTAGTTTACATATTCTCTTTTGAGCATACTTCAGGTGCTAGTTTATCCTCTCTACACACTGATTTGAATCCATGTTAAAATATCTTACCATCATTTTTCACTGGGGACATGATTAGTTGGATCCCAGATTATGTTTGTGTTCTTAAACTTAAATTTCGTTTAATACACCCTCATGACTGTTTGAAATTTACTGGTGAAGACCTGTGTGCATACAAGTCTGATCTTTGATAAGGTTGTGAGAGTAAGGCCGAGTGTACTTTCTAGTCTTGTCGACTCCACTATTTGCTGGCTTAAGACGAATTTATTACATAAATTCAATGGCATATTTGTGTTAGCTACCTCCTGGAGCTATCTCTGCTATGTTCTTCCATTTATTTGCTATGTTCTTCCATTTTTAATGTCTTAAGTTGAAATTACCTAGCAGAAAGATGCAAGGTGTTTTAAAATGATGGACAAGATCGTGAAATATGCTGCTTTGAAATTGGGCCCATCTTTTTGAAACACCCAGTATTTGGGGCTGAGGTTGAAAGATTCTCTGGATTGTATTCAGTTTTCAACAGCTGCTGCTTGAACTGTTGGAAAATTGTGTCCGGCTGTTAATATATACAACTGCAACGACTTGGCCTTGGACCTCAGTCTTCACTGCTTAAACTTCAACTGTATCATTTGTGGTGTTTAATAATTCTGTACAAGTAAGCGACTTTTAGACATACAGGCCAAATATCGCATGTTGCTTGTTCATAATGTCGCATCTAAATAAGTTCTAAATTGATATATATATACTTCATTGCCAGAGTGGTCTTTGTGTGTGTCACCGTGAAAACTACAAACAGTAAACTAATAAATGGTATTTTGTTGTTGGTGAATGGTTTAAGGTTCTGTATATTTGCAAATATAAATGATGTTTTATTTCTTTCTTTCTTGGCATTAATATGTTTCTCTGAAGTCGGGGCCACTTACTGTACCTCCAGTTCAACAAGGCAACAAAGCAGTGAAATACTTTTGTCATTTCTTGCCATTTTTCCAGCTTCATATCATTAAAATATCTCATGCTATTGAATGGTTGTTACTATCATCGGTAGTTTCAAAAGGTGTTTAGGGGTCTGTACGTCCTGTACTCTCCTAGTAGAGAATAATGTGGTGGTTGAGAATAGAGGAGTGTTGGGATAGAGGATAAAAGAGTTTCAGAATAGCGAATAAGGGAGTCTGAGGATTAGGGAGTAGCGTAGAGTGGGGGTAGAGAATAGAATAGCGCAAGGTAGATAATAGAGTGGTATGAGTGATAGATAATAGAGGAGAGTAAATGTTAGAGAAGAATGAGGGTGGAAAAAAAAAACTAGTGTCACAGTAGAGAAAACAAGAGTGTGAGGGTTAGGTAATATTCTGTGTTAATACAGAATAGAGCAATGTGATGGTAGAAGATAGAGGAATGTGGTGGTAGAGGATAGAGGAATGTGGTGGTAGAGGATAGAGGAATGTGGTGGTAGAAGATAGAGGAATGTGGTGGTAGAGGATAGAGGAATGTGATGGTAGAGGATAGAGGAATGTGATGGTAGAAGATAGAGGAATGTGATGGTAGAGGATAGAGGAATGTGATGGTAGAGGATAGAGGAATGTGATGGTAGAGGATAGAGGAATGTGATGGTAGAGGATAGAGGAATGTGATGGTAGAGGATAGAGGAATGTGATGGTAGAGGATAGAGGAATGTGATGGTAGAGGATAGAGGAATGTGATGGTAGAGGATAGAGGAATGTGATGGTAGAGGATAGAGGAATGTGATGGTAGAGGATAGAGGAATGTGATGGTAGAGGATAGAGGAATGTGATGGTAGAGGATAGAGGAATGTGATGGTAGAAGATAGAGGAATGTGATGGTAGAGGATAGAGGAATGTGATGGTAGAAGATAGAGGAATGTGATGGTAGAGGATAGAGGAATGTGATGGTAGAGGATAGAGGAATGTGATGGTAGAGGATAGAGGAATGTGATGGTAGAAGATAGAGGAATGTGATGGTAGAGGATAGAGGAATGTGATGGTAGAGGATAGAGGAATGTGATGGTAGAGGATAGAGGAATGTGATGGTAGAGGATAGAGGAATGTGATGGTAGAGGATAGAGGAATGTGATGGTAGAGGATAGAGGAATGTGATGGTAGAGGATAGAGGAATGTGATGGTAGAGGATAGAGGAATGTGATGGTAGAAGATAGAGGAATGTGATGGTAGAGGATAGAGGAATGTGATGGTAGAGGATAGAGGAATGTGGTGGTAGAAGATAGAGGAATGTGATGGTAGAGGATAGAGGAATGTGATGGTAGAGGATAGAGGAATGTGATGGTAGAGGATAGAGGAATGTGATGGTAGAAGATAGAGGAATGTGATGGTAGAGGATAGAGGAATGTGATGGTAGAAGATAGAGGAATGTGATGGTAGAGGATAGAGGAATGTGATGGTAGAGGATAGAGGAATGTGATGGTAGAGGATAGAGGAATGTGATGGTAGAAGATAGAGGAATGTGATGGTAGAGGATAGAGGAATGTGATGGTAGAGGATAGAGGAATGTGATGGTAGAGGATAGAGGAATGTGATGGTAGAGGATAGAGGAATGTGATGGTAGAGGATAGAGGAATGTGATGGTAGAGGATAGAGGAATGTGATGGTAGAGGATAGAGGAATGTGATGGTAGAGGATAGAGGAATGTGATGGTAGAAGATAGAGGAATGTGATGGTAGAGGATAGAGGAATGTGATGGTAGAGGATAGAGGAATGTGGTGGTAGAAGATAGAGGAATGTGATGGTAGAGGATAGAGGAATGTGATGGTAGAGGATAGAGGAATGTGATGGTAGAGGATAGAGGAATGTGATGGTAGAAGATAGAGGAATGTGATGGTAGAGGATAGAGGAATGTGATGGTAGAGGATAGAGGAATGTGATGGTAGAAGATAGAGGAATGTGATGGTAGAGGATAGAGGAATGTGGTGGTAGAGGATAGAGGAATGTGATGGTAGAGGATAGAGAAATGTGATGGTAGAGGATAGAGGAATGTGGTGGTAGAGGATAGAGGAATGTGGTGGTAGAGGATAGAGGAATGTGATGGTAGAGGATAGAGGAATGTGATGGTAGAGGATAGAGAAATGTGGTGGTAGAGGATAGAGGAATGTGGTGGTAGAGGATAGAGGAATGTGGTGGTAGAGGATAGAGGAATGTGATGGTAGAGGATAGAGGAATGTGATGGTAGAGGATAGAGGAATGTGGTGGTAGAGGATAGAGGAATGTGATGGTAGAGGATAGAGGAATGTGATGGTAGAGGATAGAGAAATGTGGTGGTAGAGGATAGAGGAATGTGGTGGTAGAGGATAGAGGAATGTGATCGTAGAAGATAGAGGAATGTGATGGTAGAGGATAGAGGAATGTGATGGTAGAGGATAGAGGAATGTGATGGTAGAGGATAGAGGAATGTGGTGGTAGAGGATAGAGGAATGTGATCGTAGAAGATAGAGGAATGTGATGGTAGAGGATAGAGGAATGTGATGGTAGAGGATAGAGGAATGTGGTGGTAGAGGATAGAGAAATGTGGTGGTAGAGGATAGAGGAATGTGGTGGTAGAGGATAGAGGAATGTGATGGTAGAGGATAGAGGAATGTGATGGTAGAGGATAGAGAAATGTGGTGGTAGAGGATAGAGGAATGTGGTGGTAGAGGATAGAGGAATGTGATCGTAGAAGATAGAGGAATGTGATGGTAGAGGATAGAGGAATGTGATGGTAGAGGATAGAGGAATGTGGTGGTAGAGGATAGAGGAATGTGGTGGTAGAGGATAGAGGAATGTGGTGGTAGAGGATAGAGGAATGTGGTGGTAGAGGATAGAGGAATGTGGTGGTAGAGGATAGAGGAATGTGATCGTAGAAGATAGAGGAATGTGATGGTAGAGGATAGAGGAATGTGATGGTAGAGGATAGAGGAATGTGGTGGTAGAGGATAGAGGAATGTGGTGGTAGAGGATAGAGGAATGTGGTGGTAGAGGATAGAGGAATGTGGTGGTAGAGGATAGAGGAATGTGGTGGTAGAGGATAGAGGAATGTGGTGGTAGAGGATAGAGGAATGTGGTGGTAGAGGATAGAGGAATGTGGTGGTAGAGGATAGAGGAATGTGGTGGTAGAGGATAGAGGAATGTGGTGGTAGAGGATAGAGGAATGTGGTGGTAGAAGATAGAGGAATGTGGTGGTAGAGGATAGAGGAATGTGGTGGTAGAAGATAGAGGAATGTGGTGGTAGAGGATAGAGGAATGTGGTGGTAAAGAAAATAGGAATGGGGTTGAAAACGGAGGAGTGCTTGTGTAGAGGATCGAAGACAAGAGCATTACTGGCCAATGATGAATGACGCGAGCACAGATAAACACATCCTGTGCCTCCCACCAGCATATATCATGCACACCAGCACATCACACCAGCACATCACACCAGCACAACACACCAGCACACCAGCACAACACACCAGCATATCACACCAGCACACCAGCACAACACACCAGCATATCACACCAGCACACCAGCACATCACACCAGCACAACACACCAGCACACCAGCACAACACACCAGCATATCACACCAGCACACCAGCACAACACACCAGCATATCACACCAGCACACCAGCACAACACACCAGCACAACACACCAGCACAACACACCAGCACAACACACCAGCACAACACACCAGCACAACACACCAGCACAACACACCAACACAACACACCAGCACAACACACCAGCACAACACACCAGCACAACACACCAGCACAACACACCAGCACAACACACAAGCACAACACACCAGCACAACACACCAGCACAACACTCCAGCACAACACTCCAGCACAGCACACCAGCACAACACACCAGCACATCACACCAGCACAACACAAGAGCACAACACACCAGCACATCACACCAGCACAACACACCAGCACAACACTCCAGCACATCACACCAGCACAACACAAGAGCACAACACACCAGCACATCACACCAGCACAACACACCAGCACAACACACCAGCACAACACACCAGCACAACACACCAGCACAACACACCAGCACAACACACCAGCACAACACACAAGCACAACACACCAACACAACACACCAGCACATCCCACCAGCACAACACACCAGCACAACACACCAGCACAACACATCAGCACAACACACCAGCACAACACATCAGCACAACACACCAGCACAACACACCAGCACTACATACCAGCACAACACACGAACTCAACACACCGGCACCACACACCAGAACAACACACCAACACACCAGCACTGCACACCAGCACTTCATACCAGCACTACACACCAGCACCACACACCAGCACAACACATCAGCACAACACACCAGCACAACACATCAGCACAACACACCAGCACAACACACCAGCACAACACACCAGCACAACACACCAGCACAACACACCAGCACAACACACCAGCACAACACACCAGCACAACACACCAGCACAGCACACCATCACAACACATCAGCACAACACACCTGCACAACACACCAACACAACACACCAGCACATCCCACCAGCACAACACATCAGCACAACACACCAACACAGCACACCATCACAACACATCAGCACAACACACCTGCGCAACACACCAGCACAACACACCAGCACAACACACCAGCACAACACACCAGCACAACACACCAGCACAGCACACCAGCACAACACACCAGCACAACACTCCAGCACAACACACCAGCACAACACACCAGCACAACACACCAATACAACACACCAGCACAACACACCAGCACAACACACCAGCACAACACACCAGCACAACTTACCAGCTCATCACACTAGCACAACACACCAGCACAACACACCAGCACAACACACCAACACAACACACCAGCAGATCTCACCAGCACAACACACCAGCACAACACACCAGCACAACACACCAGCACAACACACCAATACAACACACCAGCACAAAACACCAACACAACACACCAGCACAACACACCAGCACAACACACCAGCACAACACACCAGTGCAACACACCAGCACATCACACCAGCACATCACACCACCCTACAACCACCAGCACATCACACCAGCACATCACACCACCCTACAACCACCAGCACATCACACCAGCACATCACACCACCCTACAACCACCAGCACATCACACCAGCACAACACACAGGCACAACACACCAACACAACACGCCAGCACATCCCACCAGCCCAACACACCAGCACAATACACCAGCACAACACATCAGCACAAAACACCAGCACAACACATCAGCACAACACACCAGCACAACACACCAGCACAACACACCAGCACAACACACCAACACAACACACCAGCACAACACACCAGCACAACACACCAGCACAACACACCAGCACAACACATCAGCACAACACACCAGCACAACACACCAACACAACACACCAGCAGATCCCACCAGCACAACACACCAGCACAACACACCAGCACAACACACCAACACAACACACCAGCAGATCCCACCAGCCCAACACACCAGCACAACACACCAGCACAACACATCAGCACAACACACCAGCACAACACACCAACACAACACACCAGCAGATCCCACCAGCACAACACACCAGCACAACACACCAGCACAACACACCAGCACAACACACCAACACAACACACCAACACAACACACCAGCAGATCCCACCAGCACAACACACCAGCACAACACACCAGCACAACACACCAGCACAACACACCAACACAACACACCAGCAGATCCCACCAGCACAACACACCAGCACAACACACCAGCACAACACACCAACACAACACACCAGCAGATCCCACCAGCACAACACACCAGCACAACACACCAGCACAACACACCAGCACAACACACCAACACAACACACCAGCAGATCCCACCAGCACAACACACCAGCACAACACACCAGCACAACACACCAGCACAACACACCAATACAACACACCAGCACATCACACCAGCTCATCACACTAGCACAACACACCAGCACAACACACCAGCACAACACACCAGCACAACACACCAATACAACACACCAGCACAATACACCAGCACAACACACCAGCACAACACACCAGCACACCACACCAGCACAACGCCCCAGCACAGCACACCAGCACAACACATCAGCACAACACACCAACACAGCACACCATCACAACACATCAGCACAACACACCTGCACAACACACCAGCACAACACACTAGCACAACACACTAGCACAACACACTAGCACAACACACTAGCACAACACACTAGCACAACACACTAGCACAACACACTAGCACAACACACTAGCACAACACACTAGCACAACACACCAGTACCACACACTAGCACAACACACTAGCACAACACACTAGCACAACACACTAGCACAACTTACCAGGTCATCACACTAGCACAACACACCAGCACAACACACCAGCACAACACACCAACACAACACACCAGCACAACACACCAGCACAAAACGCCAGCACAACACACCAATACAACACACCAGCACAACACACCAGCACAACACACCAGCACAACACACCAGCACAACACACCAGCACAACACACCAGCACAAAACGCCAGCACAACACACCAATACAACACACCAGCACAACACACCAGCACAACACACCAGCACTACACACCAGCGCAACACACCAGCACAACACACCAGCACAACACACCAGCAAAACACACCAGCACAGCACACCAGCACAACACACCAGCACAGCACACCAGCACAGCACACCAGCACAACACACCAGCACAACACACCAGCACAATGCACCAACACATCACACCAGCACATCCCACCAGCACAACACACCAGCACAACACACCAGCAGAACACATCAGCACAACACACCAGCACATCCAACCAGCACAACACACCAGCACAACACACCAGCACAACTCACCAGCACAACTCACCAGCACAGCACACCAGCACAACACACCAGCACAACACACCAGCACAACACACCAGCACAACACACCAGCACAACACACCAGCACAACACACCAGCACAACACACCAGCACAACACACCAGCACAACACACCAGCACAACACACCAGCACAACACACCAGCACAACTCACCAGCACAGCACACCAGCACAACACACCAGCACAACACACGAGCACAACACACCAGCACAACACACCAGCACAACATACCAGCACAACACACCAGCACAACTTACCAGCTCATCACACTAGCACAACACACCAGCACAACACACCAGCACATCCCAAAAGCACAACACACCAGCATAACACACCAGCACAACACACCAGCACAACACACCAGCACAACACACCAGCACAAAACACCAGCATAACACACCAACACAACACACCAGCACATCCCACCAGCACAACACACCAGCACAACACATCAGCCCAACACATCAGCACAACCCACCAGCACAACACACCAGCACAACGCACCAGCACAGCACACCATCACAACACATCAGCACAACACACCTGCACAACACATCAGCACAACACACCAACACAACACACCAGCACATCCCACCAGCACAACACATCAGCACAACACACCAACACAGCACACCATCAAAACACATCAGCACAACACACCAGCACAACACACCAGCACAACACACCAGCACAACACACCAGCACAACACACCAGCACAACACACCAGCACAGCACACCAGCACAACACACCAGCACAACACACCAGCACAACACACCAGCACAACACACCAGCACAACACACCAATACAACACACCAGCACAACACACCAGCACAACACACCAGCACAACACACCAGCACAACTTACCAGCTCATCACACTAGCACAACACACCAGCACAACACACCAGCACAACACACCAACACAACACACCAGCAGATCCCACCAGCACAACACACCAGCACAACACACCAGCACAACACACCAGCACAACACACCAATACAACACACCAGCACAAAACACCAGCACAACACACCAGCACAACACACCAGCACAACACACCAGCACAACACACCAGCACAACACACCAGCACATCACACCAGCACATCACACCAACACAACACACCAGCACAACACACCAGCACAACACACCAGCACAACACACCAGCACAACACACCAGCACAACACACCAGCACAACACACCAGCACAACACACCAGCACAACACACAAGCACAACACACCAGCACAACACACCAGCACAACACACCAGCACAACACACCAGCACAACACACCAGCACAACACACCAGCACAACACACCAGCACAACACATCAGCACAACACACCAGCACAACACACCAGCACAACACACCAGCACAACACACCAACACAACACACCAGCAGATCCCACCAGCACAACACACCAGCACAACACACCAGCACAACACACCAGCACAACACACCAACACAACACACCAGCAGATCCCACCAGCACAACACACCAGCACAACACACCAGCACAACACACCAGCACAACACACCAGCACATCCCACCAGCACAACACACCAGCACAACACACCAGCACAACACATCGGCACAACACACCAGCACAACACCAGCACAACACACCAGCACAACACACCAGCACATCACACCAGCACAACACACCAGCACATCACACCAGCACACCAGCACAACACACCAGCACAACACACCAGCACATCACACCAGCACAACACACCAGCACAACACACCAGCACAACACACCAGCACAACACACCAGCACAACACACCAGCACATCACACCAGCACACCAGCACACACCAGCACAACACACCAGCACAACTTACCAGCACAACACACCAGCACAACACACCAGCACAACACACCAGCACAACACACCAGCACAACACACCAGCACAACACACCAGCACAACTTACCAGCTCATCACACTAGCACAACACACCAGCACAACACACCAGCACAACACACCAGCACAACACACCAGCACAACACACCAATACAACACACCAGCACAACACACCAGCACAACACACCAGCACAACACACCAGCACAACACACCAGCACAACACACCAGCACAACACACCAGCACAGCACACCAGCACAACACACCAGCACAACACACCAGCACAGCACACCAGCACAACACACACAACACACCAGCACAATACACCAGCACAACACACCAGCACAAGGCACAGCACAGCACAACACATCAGCACAACACACCTGCACAACACACCAGCACAACACACCAGCACAACACACCAGCACAACACACCAGCACAACACACCAGCACAACACACCAGCACAACACACCAGCACAACACACCAGCACAACACACCAGCACAACACACCAGCACAACACACCAATACAACACACCAGCACAACACACCAGCACAACACACCAGCACAACTTACCAGCTCATTACACTAGCACAACACACCAGCACAACACACCAGCACAACACACCAGCACAACACACCAGCACAACACACCAGCACAACACACCAGCACAACACACCAGCACAACACACCAGCACAACACACCAGCACAACACACCAGCACAACACACCAGCACTACACACCAGCACAACACACCAGCACAACACACCAGCACAACACACCAGTACAACACACCAGCAGAACACACCAGCACAACACACCAGCACAGCACACCAGCACAACACACCAGCACAACACACCAGCACAACACACCAGCACAACACACCAGCACAACACACCAGCACAACACACCAGCACAACACACCAGCACAACACACCAGCACAACACACCAGCACAACACATAAGCACAACACACCAGCACAACACACCAGCTCATCACACTAGCACAACACACCAGCACAACACACCAGCACAACACACCAGCACAACACACCAGCACAACACACCAGCAGAACACACCAGCACAATACACCAGCACAATACACCAACACAACACACCAGCACATCCCACCAGCACAACACACCAGCACAACACACCAGCACAACACATCGGCACAACACACCAGCACATCCAACCAGCACAACACACCAGCACAACACACCAGCACAACACACCAGCACAACACACCAGCACGTCCCACCAGCACAACTCGCCAGCACAGCACACCAGCACAACACACCGGCACAACACACGAGCACAACACACCAGCACAACACACCAAAACAACACACCAACACAACACACCAGCACATCCAACCAGCACAACATACCAGCACAACACACCAGCACAACACACCAGCACAACACACAAGCACAACTTACCAGCTCATCACACTAGCACAACACACCAGCACAACACACCAGCACAACACACCAGCACAAGACACCAGCACATCCCACCAGCACAACACACCAGCACAACACACCAGCACAACACACCAGCACAACACACCAGCACAACACACCAGCACAACACACCAGCACAACACACCAACACAACACACCAGCACATCCCACCAGCACAACACACCAGCACAACACATCAGCCCAACACATCAGCACAACCCACCAGCACAACACACCAGCACAACACACCAGCACAACACACCAGCACAACACACCAGCACAACACACCAGCACAACACACCAGCACAACACACCAGCACAACACACCAGGACAACACACCAGCACAACACACCAACACAACACACCAGCACATCCCACCAGCACAACACACCAGCACAACACATCAGCCCAACACATCAGCACAACACACCAGCACAACACACCAGCACAACACACCAGCACAACACACCAGCACAACACACCAGCACGTCCCACCAGCACAACTCACCAGCACAACACACCAGCACAACACACCAGCACAACACACCAGCACTACACACCAGCACTACATAGCAGCACTACACACCAGCACAACACACCAACACTACACACCAGCACCAGACACCAACACCACACACCAGCACTACACACTAGCAACACACACCAGCACTACACACCGGCACTACACACCAGCACAATACACCAGCGCTACACACTAGCACAACACACTAGCACAACACACTAGCACAACACACTAGCACAACACACTAGCGCAGCACACTAGCACAACACACCAGTACCACATACAAGCACCACACACCAGCACAACACACCAGTACAACACACCAGCACAACACACCAGTACAACACACCAGCACAACACACCAGCACAACACATCAGCACAACACACCAGCAAAACACACCAGTACAACACACCAGCACAACACACCAGCACAACACACCAGCACAACACACCAGCACAACACACCAGCACGTCCCACCAGCACAACTCACCAGCACAGCACACCAGCACAACACACCAGCACAACACACCAGCACAACATACCAGCACAACACACCAGCACAACACACCAACACAACACACCACCACATCCCACCAACACAACACACCAGCAAAACACACCAATACAACACACCAGCACAACACACCAGCACAACACACCAGCACAACATACCAGCACAACACACCAGCACGTCCCACCAGCACAACTCACCAGCACAGCACACGAGCACAACACACCAGCACAACACACCAGCACAACATACCAGCACAACACACCAGCACAACACACCAACACAAGACACCAGCACATCCCACCAACACAACACACCAGCAAAACACACCAATACAACACACCAGCACAACACACCAGCACAACACACCAGCACAACACACCAGCACGTCCCACCAGCACAACACACCAGCACAACACACCAGCACAACACACCAGCACGTCCCACCAGCACAACTCACCAGCACAGCACACCAGCACAACACACCAGCACAACACACCAGCACAACATACCAGCACAACACACCAGCACAACACACCAACACAACACACCAGCACATCCCACCAACACAACACACCAGCACAACTCACCAGCACAGCACACCAGCACAACACACCAGCACAACACACCAGCACAACACACCAGCACAACATACCAGCACAACACACCAGCACAACACACCAGCACAACACACCAGCACAACACACCAGCACATCACACCAGCACAACACACCAGCACAACACACCAGCACAACACACCAGCACAACACACCAGCACAACTTGCCAGCTCATCACACTAGCACAACACACCAGCACAACACACCAGCACAATACACCAACACAACACACCAGCACAACACACCAGCACAACACACCAGCACATCCCACCAGCACAACACACCAGCACAACACACCAGCACAACACATCAGCACTGCACACCATTGCACACCGGCACAACACAACAGCACCATACACCAGCACTACACACCAGCACTACATAGCAGCACTACATACCAGCACAACACACGAACTCAACACACCGGCACCACACACCAATACAACACACCAGCACAATACACCAGCACAATACACCAGCACAATACACCAGCACAACACACCAGCACAACACACCAGCACAACACACCAGCACAGCACACCAGCACAACACATCAGCACAACACACCAGCACAACACACCAGCACAACACACCAGCACAACACACCAGCACAACACACCAGCACAACACGCCAGCACAACACACCAGCACAACACACCAATACAACACACCAGGACAACACACCAGCACAACACACCAGCACAACACACCAGCACAACTTACCAGCTCATCACACTAGCACAACACACCAGCACAACACACCAGCACAACACACCAGCACAACACACCAGCACATCCCACCAACACAACACACCAGCAAAACACACCAATACAACACACCAGCACAACACACCAGCACAACACACCAGCACAACACACCAGCACAACACACCAGCACAACACACAAGCACAACACACCAGCACAACTTACCAGCTCATCACACTAGCACAACACACCAGCACAACACACCAGTACAACACACCAGCACATCCCACCAGCACAACACACCAGCACAACACACCAGCACAACACACCAGCACAACACACCAGCACAACTTACCAGCTCATCACACTAGCACAACACACCAGCACAACACACCAGTACAACACACCAGGACATCCCACCAGCACAACACACCAGCACAACACACCAGCACAACACACCAGCACAACACACCAGCACAACACACCAACACAACACACCAGCACAACACACCAGCACAGCACACCAGCATAACACACCAGAACAACACACCAGCCCAACACACCAGCACAACACACCAGCACAACACACCAACACAACACAACAGCACAACACACCAGCACAACACACCAGCACAACACACCAATACAGCACACCAGCACAACACACCAATACAACACACCAGCACAACACACCAGCACAACACACCAGCACAACACACCAGCACAACACACCAGCACAACACACCAGCACAACACACCAGCACAACACACCAGCACAACACACCAGCACAACACACCAACACAACACACCAGCACAACACACCAGCACAACACACCAGCACAGCACACCAGCACAACACACCAGCTCATCACACCAGCACAACACACCAGCACAACACACCAACACAACACACCAGCACAACACACCAGCACAACACACCAGCACAACACACCAGCACAGCACACCAGCACAAGACACCAGCACAGCACACCAGCACAACACACCAGCACAACACACCAGCACAACACACCAGCACAGCACACCAGCACAACACACCAGCACAGCACACCAGCACAACACACCAGCACAACACACCAACACAACACACCAGCACAACACACCAGCACAACACACCAGCACAGCACACCAGCACAACACACCAGCACAGCACACCAGCACAACACACCAGCACAACACACCAGCACAACACACCAGCACAACACACCAGCACAACACACCAGCACAACACACCAGCACAACACACCAACACAACACACCAGCACAACACACCAGCACAACACACCAGCACAGCACACCAGCACAACACACCAGCACAGCACACCAGCACAACACACCAGCACAACACACCAGCACAACACACCAGCACAGCACACCAGCACAACACACCAGCACAACACACCAGCACAACACACCAGCACAACACACCAGCACAACACACCAGGACAACACACCAGCACAGCACACCAGCACAACGCACCAGCACAGCACACCAGCACAACACACCAGCATAACACACCTGCACAACACACCAGCACAATAATCTTCTTCGAGTATAAACTAGATAGCCGGCTCAGCTGCGTTAAGCCTTGCCTGAAGATTCGGTACTTCAAAATGTTTGGGAGTTATTATGAGGACGTCGTCCACATGACCTAAACAAGTGACCCAGGTGGGGATGATGTTGGTGAAGCATTCAGCTTCTTGTTATTGTTCCATATACAAGCTGGCTAAGACGGCGCTGATGAGGGACGCTATTCCCATACTATAGGTTTGTTCAGTCTGTTGTTGAAAAAAAAAACAGTTGAAATTAATGCAGAATTCTATCACTTGATTCCCAGCAACCCTAAACCAGCACGCATGTATGGCTTACCTAAGACCCATAAATATAATATTCCTCTCAGATCACTCACATGAGGTATAGGCAGTGCACCTCACAAATTAACCGGAGTTCTTAGCAAACATCCTTCCTACCTTCTGGGGACCATCAATCCCTCTCGTCTTAAACATTCAGGCAACCTTTTCAACCGCATCAGAAACCTATCCATCCAGAACAAGAAACTAAGTAGTTTAGACGTAACTTCCCTCTTCACTAAAGTACCCACTACACAAGCCACTGATGTTCTAAAACGTAAAGTCAGTCAGAACCTTAGTCTTAAATTCTGCATTAATTTCAACTTTTTCTTTCAATAGCAGACTCTACAAGCAAACCTTTGGTATGGGAATGGGGTCCTCCATCAGCGCCGTCTTAGCCAACTTGTATATGGAACGCCTAGAAGCTGAACACTTCGCCAACATCATCCCCACTAGGGTCACCTGGATACATTATGTGGACGACGTCCTCATAATAACTCCCAAATGTTTTAATGTGCAGAATCTTCAGGCTCAACGCAGTTGAACCGGCTATCCAGTTTACACTCGAAGAATAGTCCGATGACAAGCTACCTTTTTTAGACGTCCTTATTCACAAGTTTACCGAAAACCTACAAACAAAAATGATCTCGTACAAGAATGGTATATAGTACCGACAAGATGAAAATTAAAATAAATGTACATGTGCACATGTGTCTTAATTTTCAAAAATAATTTCACACACTTCTATTCCGGTCAAGATACTAAGACCAAAACATTCATCATCATCGGATTTTTCCTAAGATCATAACGAATTTGTAGTCCAGAAGTTCTTGACGAGGAATGTACATACATACACCAAACCTTCACTGATTTGCATTTTCCTTACTTTTTCATCAAAGACTACAAGAAAAGAGCCCTGCAGATCATTAATTCTCCATGCACCAATACCACTCCTAACAAAGTTATAATCCTTTCCAACAGCCAGGTTGCATTGAATATGTCTAAAGAACTCACACAAGCTAACATTAGAGTCGCCATCGCATCCAACACTTCTATAAGGGATCTAGCCAGGACAAAATCGAAGCACCATGAACCAGTCAATGCAGGGGTTTATACTATACCTTGTAGAGGCTGTGACAGAATATATGTAGGTGACACAGCAAGGAACTTCGAAACACGCCTCAATAAACACATTAATGCATGTAGGAATGATAACTTGAGCAACGCCTTCATACAACACCGGAATTCTGCCAGTCGCCTCATGAAATTCAACGACGCCCGACTAGTGATCAAAGAACCTAATTTCCGCAGACGTAACTGCCTTGAATCATCATTAATCGCTGTTTCTAACACAAGCAAAATAAAGGCAATTTTATCATCTCTGAAGTCTTAGCAAGAATACTCCTCATAACAGTTAACCCAGCCATCAAAGAGTTGCTGCTGATACTACATAAAAACGTAAAAGAGGAGGAACACTGAAACAGACCTTTTCAAATACAACCTGAAATATTTGCCTAACTTAATTTTATGGTAACCAAGCAATAGCTTTAATAATCTTCTCACTTATGTACAAGCTGACTTTTTCCAGCACATGTATCACTACTATTACTAGTACCTCCACTAGTATTACAACTACTGCACCTCACTCAAAGCTTATATATACCCTCTGTGTCCTTGATTTGTTTGTAACAGATTGACAAAGCTACTGGAGAGCGAAACGTTGCCACAATAAAATGTCACATTAGTTGCACTTTTGTCCTTTTACTTAACATGTGATATTACACACAGTCGTGTGATATGAGAACCATGTGATATGACAATCATGTGATATGACACCCAGTCATGTGATATGACACCCAGTCACGTATTATGATAGTCATGTGATATGACACACAGTCAGGTATTATGACACACAGTCATGTGATATGACACACAGTCAGGTACTATGACACACAGTCATGTGATATGACACACAGTCAGGTATTATGACACAGACATGTGATAAGACACACAGTCAGGTATTATGATATACAGTCATGTGATATGACACACAGTCAGGTATTATGACACAGACATGTGATAAGACACACAGTCAGGTGTTATTATATACAGTCATGTGATATGACACAATCAGGTATTATGATACACAGTCATGTGATATGACACCCATCCATGTGATATGACACACAGTCAGGTACTATGACACACAGTCATGTGATATGACACACAGTCAGTTATTATGACACACAGTCATGCGATATAACACACAGTCAGGTATTATGACACAGTCATGTGATAAGACACACAGTCAGGTATTATGACACACAGTCATGTGATATGACACACAGCCAGGTATTATGATTCACTAACGTGTATAGTATGCAAAGTCATTGAGAAGATCATCATGAGGAGAGTGATGGAGCACCTGGAAAGAAACAAGTGTATAATCAACAACCAGCACGGTTTCAGGGAAGGAAAATCCTGTGTCACAAACCTACTGGTGTTTTATGACAAGGTGACAGAAGTAAGACAAGAGAGACAGGGGTGGATAGACTGCATTTTCTTGGACTGCAAGAAGCCTTGGACAGTTCCTCACAAGAAATTAATGCAAAAGCTAGAGGATCAGGTACACATAACAGGAAAGGCACTGCAATGGATCAGAGAATATATGACAGGGAGGCAAGAACGAGTCATGGTACGTGACGACGTGTCAGAGTGGGCGCCTGTGACAAGCGGGGTTCCACAGGGGTTTGTCCTAGGACCTGTGCTGTTTTCGGTATATGTGAATGACATAAAGGAAGGGATAGACTCAGTGTCCTTGTTTGCAGATGATGTGAAGTTAATGAGGAGAATCAAATCGGTCGAGGATCAGGCAGGACTACAAAGAGACCTGGACAGGCTACAAGCCTGGTCCAGCAACTGGCTCCTGGAATTTAACCCTGCCAAATGCAAATTCATGAAGATCGGGGAAGGGCAAATAAGACCGCAGACAGAGTATAGTCTAGGTGGCCAAAGACTGCAAACCTCACTCAAGGAAAAAGATCTTGGGGTGAGTATAATACCGAGCACATCTCCTGAGGCGCACATCAGTCAGATAACTGCTGCAGCATACGGGCGTCTGGCAAACCTAAGGATAGCGTTCCGATACCTCAGTAAGGAATCGTTCAAGACTCTGTACACAATTTACGTCAGGCCCATACTGGAGTAAGCAGTACCAGTTTGGAATCCAAGCCTGGTCAAGCACGTCAAGAAATTAGAGAAAGTGCAAAGGTTTGCAACAAGACTAGTCCCAGAGCTAAGGGGATTGTCCTACGAAGAAAGGTTAAGAGAAATTGGCCTGACTACTCTGGAAGACAAGAGGGTAAGGGGAGACATATAAAATACTGTGCAGAATAGACAAGGTGGACAAAGACAGGATGTTCCAGAGATGGGATACAGAAACAAGGGGTCACAACTGGAAGTTGAAGACTCACATGAGTCAGAGGGATGTTATGAAGTATTTCTTCAGTCATAGAGTTGTCAGGAAGTGGAATAACCTAGAAAGTGACGTAGTGAAGGCGGGAACCATACATAGTTTTAAGATGAGGTTTGATGAAGCTCATGGAGCAGGGAGAGAGAGGAGATAGTAACAATCAGTGAAGAGGCGGGGCCAGGTGCTGAGTTTCGACTACTGCAACTACAAATAGGTGAGTACAGTCATGTGATATGACACACAGTCAGGTATTATCACACAGTCATGTGATATGACACACAGTCATGTGATATGACACACAGGTATTATCACACAGTCATGTGATATGACACACAGTCAGGTATTATCACACACAGTCATGTAATATGACACACTGTCAGGTATTATCACACACAGTCATGTGATATGACACACAGTCAGGTATTATCACACACAGTCATGTGATATGACACACAGTCATGTGATATGACACACAGTCATGTGATACACAGTCATGTGATATGGCACACAGTCAGGTATTATCACACACAGTCATGTGATATGACACACAGTCAGGTATTATCACACGCAATCATGTGATATGACACACTGTCAGATATTATCACACGCAGTCATGTGATATGACACACAGTCAGGTATTATCACACACAGTCATGTGATATGACACACAGTCAGGTATTATCACACACAGTCATGTGATATGACACACAGTCAGGTATTATCACACACAGTCATGTGATATGACACACAGTCAGGTATTATCACACGCAATCATGTGATATGACACACTGTCAGGTATTATCACACGCAGTCATGTGATATGACACACAGTCAGGTGTTATCACACACAGTCATGTGATATGACACACAGTCAGGTATTATCACACACAGTCATGTGATATGACACACTGTCAGGTATTATCACACGCAATCATGTGATATGACACACTGTCAGGTATTATCACACGCAGTCATGTGATATGACACACAGTCAGGTGTTATCACACACAGTCATGTGATATGACACACAGTCAGGTATTATCACACACAGTCATGTGATATGACACACTGTCAGGTATTATCACACACAGTCATGTGATATGACACACAGTCAGGTATTATCACACACAGTCATGTGATATGACACACAGTCAGGTATTATCACACACAGTCATGTGATATGACACACTGTCAGGTATTATCACACACAGTCATGTGATATGACACACAGTCATGTGATATGACACACAGTCAGGTATTATCACACACAGTCATGTGATATGACACACAGTCAGGTATTATCACACACAGTCATGTGATATGACACACAGTCAGGTATTATCACACACAGTCATGTGATATGACACACAGTCAGGTATTATCACACGCAGTCATGTGATATGACACACTGTCAGGTATTATCACACACAGTCATGTGATATGACACACAGTCAGGTATTATCACACGCAGTCATGTGATATGACACACTGTCAGGTATTATCACACACAGTCATATGATATGACACACAGGTATTATCACACACAGTCATATGATATGACACACAGGTATTATCACACACAGTCATGTGATATGACACACAGTCAGGTATTATCACACACAGTCATATGATATGATACACAGTCAGGTATTATCACACACAGTCATGTGATATGACACACAGTCAGGTATTATCACACACAGTCATGTGATATGACACACAGGTATTATCACACACAGTCATGTGATATGACACACAGTCAGGTATTTTCACACACAGTCATATGATATGACACACAGTCAGGTATTATCACACACAGTCATGTGATATGACACACAGTCAGGTATTATCACACACAGTCATGTGATATGACACACAGTCAGGTATTATCACACACAGTCATGTGATATGACACACAGTCAGGTATTATCACACACAGTCATGTGATATGACACACTGTCAGGTGTTATGACACACAGTCATGTGATATGACACACAGTCAGGTATTATCACACACAGTCATGTGATATGACACACTGTCAGGTGTTATGACACACAGTCATGTGATATGACACACAGTCAGGTATTATCACACACAGTCATGTGATATGACACACAGTCAGGTATTATCACACACAGTCATGTGATATGACACACAGTCAGGTATTATCACACATAGTCATGTGATATGACACACTGTCAGGTATTATGACACAGTCATGTGATATGACACACTGTCAGGTATTATGACACAGTCATGTGATATGACACACTGTCAGGTATTATGACACAGTCATGTGATATGACACACTGTCAGGTATTATCACACACAGTCATGTGATATGACACACAGTCAGGTATTATCACACACAGTCATATGATATGACACACAGTCAGGTATTATCACACACAGTCATGTGATATGACACACAGTCAGGTATTATCACACACAGTCATGTGATATGACACACAGTCAGGTATTATCACACACAGTCATGTGATATGACACACAGTCAGGTATTATGACACAGTCATGTGATATGACACACTGTCAGGTGTTATGACACAGTCATGGAGAGCAACTCTTACAGACTTATCATCTTTATAATTAAATTTACACGAACACAATTTTTTTTAAGCCACTAAATATGTGAATAAGTGGTAATTTATTTACACAGTATGACACAGTAATGTGAGGTGACACAGTAATGTGAGGTGACACAGTAATGTGAGGTGACACAGTCACATAGCAACTGAAAGTTGACATACAGTCATACATAACAAAGGATAACAAAACTAAAAGTAGAAAGGTAATACTTGAAATAACTGTTTATCTATACGAAACATTAACATTTAGCCCAACTCTGCTAGTGCAAGATTTACAAATGCAGTGTATTCATCTGTTCTATGGGATTCAAATCCAGTGGCAATGGCTAACAATTCCTCTGACTGAGAGGAATCAAAATTAGTTACATTGGCTGACACTCGGGGTGTCCTCATCACCTGTCGTGACCACAAGGAGCAGCAGCGCTCGGGGAGGTGTGTCAGTCGGGTGGTTAGAGGTGGTAGGTACTGGATCAGAAGTACAGTCTAGCTCTGGCTCACCAGTCTGAGTGCTAGAAGTCCCATCATCATCGTCACAAACTTTATATTATCTAAATACGACCTGTGTATCACTTTTAGAGACATTGTATACTGAATTAATTGCACATTGAACATTAGGTATGACTTCATCTCATGTTTCGCTGTTAAGATTAATCGTTGCTCGTAAGGCATCGAGTACTTTCTTGTTTGTCTTTCAGCTAAGCCATTATTGGCAGGACGGTGAAGGACGATAGTGGTCTTATTGATTTTTCACAAAATTCACATCTTCTCAAGGATCTCATAACACATTTCACCTCCGTTATCGGTTACAAGGGACTTAAGTGTAGTACGTCTGCATATAATTCATTCTTTAAATGCTTTATCTACTGACTCTGCAATAATGGTGCATCAATGGGTCTGATACATGCCAGAGCCACAGTTCAGGTTCAAGTTTATTCTTCTGTTTATTCACCGACAGGTGTTTATTCTGATATATAAAGGTAATTTGCCAGGCTGAATGTGATATCCTGGAGTTAACAATGGAGTTTTACACATTTCTTACTCTTCCGTTAATCATCCATTGGAACGAGGCTCGAGGTTCATGGTATTTCCCAGTGCGTTCATACACCTTTGTTTTCGAAAAAAATTATGACTTGCTTAGTGCATGGAGTTAGTGTGCCACCGCTGAGTTTCCATGACCAATAACAACTTAAGATAGTATTTCCTAGTATTGTAAACCTCAGAACTCCTTCTTAGAGTAGGACTGGAATAATCTCTAAGACGGAGCAGTTTTCACAATTGCTGGATTAAATCCTAATATTTCATAACTACCAACTGACTCGATCTTCCTGCAGGGTGGGTGGACCAGGTGACTTGTACCGCCTGCAGGTAGGGGGCTTTGACCCCACTAGCACAGCCGGGGACGCCCTTACTCCACACTCTGGGGCGATCTTCTCCTCCCCAGAGCCTTTCTCAGGTCAGTTGACTCAGGTCCTGTAATGTTACATTTGGAAACAATGTTTTGTATAAGTATAAGTATTTAATCTATATATTTCATTAACAACAATATGGCGGTCAAACTTGCCCGAAGTTTTCCAAGCATTTTCAGGAAATTATATTTTCATTCAAGTAAAACATAGTTTATTTTTGTTATTCATAAGAAGCTAATGTTTATTTTTCAAAATATTTTTTTATAATAAAAAGGCTAAATATTTGGCTAATTGCGAGATGTTTCAGGTGGTGGGTGTAGCAGAGAGCTGAGTGTGGGCTGGTGGTTCCTCGAGTACCCAGAGTGTTACGTGAGCCTCCCTACAGGTCAGTACCACCCACCTGGTGAGTACCTGGGTGAAGGTGGCGGCGTGGAGTGGCGGACCTGGGCTGGTACTTCCTATTCTCTCCACACACTCCTCCTCATGATCCGTCGTGATATAAGAACATGAGAATATAATAAAAGTGCAGCACTGCCTTGGGCCTACTGGCCTATACTAGGCATAGACCACATCTACTCATGTACCTGTCTCTAACCTATATTTACAGCTTCCCAGTATTCTCGCTATGGTCACTATTTGGGTGTTTCCCCACTTATCCACCACTATATTGCTAGACAAAGGCTTTCATACTTTCTATATCTAAATTGTCCAATTTGATTCCATTGCTTCTAGTTATTTATATCCCCTTTATTAAATCTGTGTTTCCATTCATAAACTTGAATCACATCCTCCCCTAATTCTACTTCTTTTCAGAATGAATTAATTCATTGCCTTTAGCGTATCAGCTCTAGGAAAGAAAGATTTTTGAAATAGGAAAGAACTTTCATCTTTTTCTTTATGTTTTCCAGCGCATTTATGTCCACTGTGACATGGAGACCAGAACTTGTAGTCTTAACAAAGATATATAAAGCTGAATTAAAACCTGGAGGACTTGTGTTATTTATACTTCTAAATATGATACAAGAAGTTCTCTGAGCTTTATTGCAAACACTTATGCACTGTTATCTAGTCTATTAGATTTCTTCTAACCAGAGCTCCTAAGTCCTTCTCGTGTACAGTTTGAGTATTTACAGTTTTAGCTTATAAGTTTTCAAGTTATTTGCTTTTCCAAGGATTAAGACCATAAATTTGGCCTCAATAAACTGCATCTGCCACTTTTCCAACCACGAACATTAAGTTAGGCAGATCGTAAAAATCAGGTCCATGATATTGACAAGTTGAAGAAATGACGCATGTGCAGAAACCTTAGATATTTATTAGGACACGTATTGGCTCTACGACACTGTTCACTACTATGATACGAAGGAATAAGAAACATTATATAGAGCCAAGGTGTGAGTGAGGGAAGTGTGGTCAAGCGAGACACAAGAAGCTAAAATTTGGCGTAGATGACATGTGGTAAAAGATATATATAACGAAGACCTTTATTGGTGCGACGTTCCATCCACTTGAGGCATTATCAAGTATGTGGCCTTTATCATGTACTTGATAAAGCCTTATATAGGTGACATGCACTAATAAAGGTCATCTTGCAGTAATGTAACCTTTTTGAGTAATGAGGTGACCTGCGTCAGTAATGAGGTGACCCGTGTCAGTAATGAGGTGACCTGTGTCAGTAATGAGGTGACCTGTCAGTAATGAGGTGATCTGTCAGTAATGAGGTGATCTGTCAGTAATGAGGTGACATGTGTCAGTAATAAGGTGACCTGTCAGTAATGAGGTGACCTGTGTCAGTAATGAGGTGACCTGCGTCAGTAATAAGGTGACCCGTGTCAGTAATGAGGTGACCTGTGTCAGTAATGAGGTTACCTGTGTCAGTAATGAGGTGATCTGTCAGTAATGAGGTGATCTGTGTCAGTAATGAGGTGACCTGTGTCAGTAATGAGGTGACCCGTGTCGGTAGTGAGGTGACATGTGTCAGTAATGAGGTGACATGTGTCAGTAATGAGGTGATTGACGTGTGTTCAGTAATGAGGTGACCTGTGTCAGTAATGAGGTGACCTGTGTCAGTAATGAGGCGACTTGTGTTAGTAATGAGCTTACCTGTGTCAGTAATGAGGTGACCTGTCTCAGTAATGAGGTGACCTGTGTCAGTAACGAGGTGACCTGTGTCAGTAACGAGGTGACCTGTGTCAGTAATGAGGTGACCCGTGTCAGTAATGAGGTGACCCGTGTCAGTAGTAATAGGGGTAATATTCCCTCTCTTACAAGTGAGCAATATGCTCCAGTATCTCTAAAGGTCTTTAGTTGTTTCTGAGTTTTCCTGAAGGGAAATAAGACTCTTGCAATAATAAGGGGCCATACCTTTTTCTACTTCTCTAGGGGACATGTTACTAGGGATATTAGAGATTTTCCCAATGGGTTGGGGTTTATGGGGGCAGTTGGGAATGATGTGACCTACTTTATTGCACCTGAAGCAGACGACAGGCTTGCCCTTTACTCCCTGTTGACGTTGCAAATGGTGTCGTTCTGGCTGGTCTCTATCTGGATACTGTTGTCGAGATGCACCACGAGTAGTTTGCCTCTCCGCAGGTGGACCATATGTTGAAAAGCGTGGCTCACCAGGTGACAGTTGGCTGACGTAGACGTTCTCCCTCCGGCTGGCACTTCATTCTCCAAGGTTGACGATCTCTGCTCATGCCAGGCTGTTGAAAAGAGAGACGGGACCGCTCGGACAAGGAGCGGTTAGTTTCGAAGGTATCAGCCAACCTGGCTGCCTCCAATGCAGTGGTTAAGTCACGATCCTGCAGAAAGACTCGAACCTCTGGTCCCACAGACTCCAGCAGGTTATCAATCAGAATAAGCTGCACCAGCTCCTCAAAGGTAGAGACACCACTTGCTTTATACCAGCTGGTAAAAGCTTTGGTTTGCTGTCTCACAAAGTCCACTAGGGATTGACCAAGCTGCCGCCTGCTTAATTTAAAAAGCTTGCGATATTTGGCTGGGATACAAATATATGCTCCCAACACTGTGGTCTTCACTACTTGATAATCAGAGAATTCAGCGTCATTTAATACTGACGTAAATTCCTGTGCCTTACCCGATAATGCTGTATGAACCAACGATGCTCAATGCTGTTCCGGCCACCTCAAGGCTCGAGCCTGATTTTCGAAGCTTTCGAAAAATTGCTCTGGTTCGGCCTCATTGAAGCGGGGAACAAACTGTACTGCTTTTTGTAAACTAAAATCATTTACAGAATGCGAAAACTGCCTCCTTTCTCTTTCCCTATCAAATTCTTCCCTTGCGAATGCTCTCTGTTCCCTAGTTTGCTCAAGATTGATTTTTGCCAGCTCAAGTGCCAACGACGCTGATTCACCTTGAGACAACCCAGCTGCACTATACTGACCATTTTGCTCCGTAGGTGTATCTTCTTCCTCCTGCGAGAACATAGTTTTTGCCCTAGCTCCCGTAGAGAGAGGAGTCTGATGTGCCATCTCTTCTTCTATAAGTTTGTCAGCAATCAGTGAACGCAGTTGCGCAGCTGTGAGGGTGCGTTTGTATTTAATGCCAATGGAACGAGCAATTTGCCAACAACGCTGTAGGGACAATTTAGGTAGGTTATGCAAAGTATATGCCGACACCAGACGTCTGACTCGTCTAGGTGGCATAAGTTATTCGCTATGCACAGTACGATTGCAGAGTACCCCAACGTAACACGTTAATTTGCAGAACACGCTTAGCTATGCACAGTACGTTTGCAGAATACGCATACAAGCAAAGCCGACTGCAAAATTCTCCACACCGAACAGGTTAGTAACAACTGACACGCAAAATTTGTAAAGCAATGCCAGACAGCTACACTGTTCTAGAAGATTGACCATAGCGAAGCGAGCACACCGAACAAGCTAGTAGCGAGCTGTTGAACGATCACACAATAGCAAGGCTGATCATAAAGCAACTGACACGCAAAATTTGTAAAGCAATGCCAGACAGCAAGCTGCACAATGTTCCTGCTACGAGCTTCACCCTAAACTCAACCGTTTCTCTAAGTCCAGCTCCAGCTCTCGGACAGGCTACCCATATTACAACCCAGGATTCCAAATGGCCTGTTACCCCGGGTGTAATGGGAGCAAAATAAACACAGTAGAAAAAGTTTAGGCTTATATTATCCTTCACCAATTTAGAACAGCAATATGTACACTATGTACAGTGATAAGTATAGTGCACTCCACGTAAGCAAGGCAGAAATAGAAGCCACAAGATAGCAGACCGTGCTTCAACCAGCTCTAGAATGGGAATGACAAGGGCAGACAGGAGAGCGGTACCCACATAACCTCTGCGATTGCCAAAACCATCTTCTTATTGGCTAGAACCTGGTCACTAGTTGAACGACGGGGCCCCATCATCAACTCTTAGCAACCTGGTTCGCTGGTTGGGGGAGATAGCCTGTAAATGAGGGTGTGTACATGCGCCGAATAAAGGTTACGTACTCTTTGCATGCCACAGCTGGGGATCCAGTTCGATGTCGATCTGTTACCCTGAACCTCTAAGGCTGTCATTATGCTCAGGCTCGATGTGATGAGGTGAACATTGTCCTGTGGTTGAGGATGGGAGAGGGCATTGATTGCAGAGGTGGAGTCAATGTGTATGACAGGTCGGAGTCGATGTCTTAGGGCGTGTGACAACTCCTGATGAATCGCCACCAGCTCAGCTTGAAGGATCGTGCAGTGGTCAGGGAGTCGCCAGCCTTGTGTGTGACCATTGTGGTACAGTCCAGCTGCTGCCCTCTTCCTGTCAGGGTCGACAGAACCATCTGTGAAATACACTGCACATGTGCGTCCCTCTGCCAGTGCCATGCTGGCAGAGGGACTGTATAGACGGTTAGAGGTAGGTAGTTGCATGACGCAAACATCGTCCGGATCTGGGCGCCAGGGAGGTGGTGGATGATATCCAGCAACAGGAACGTCACAACTCTTCTCAAGGAGTAGTTGTATAGGCAGCAGCTTCCGCCCAGCAGCACAAAACGAACGGATCCAGGAGTAGTCCGTGAAGAGAGTTGGATCTTGTGTCATGGTTGTCAATATCCGTCTTCTTAGTGGGGTACCTTGCTGCCAGTGTAGAATCGAGGCTACTTTGCAGGCGTTTATGTATCTTACTCTGTCAGCCAGGGAAGGAAGCCGGGCCTCAGATCTGAGACATGCTGTGTAGGTCCAGATGGGGGTCCCAAGCATAGTTCTTATCGCCTGGTTTTGTACGACCTCCACCCTTTGCCTGCTCTGCGGGAAGAGATGAGCTAACACCGGTGCACCGTAGTCAATGAGCGAGAGTATAGCTTGTATATAGTACAAGCGAAGTACATCTTTGCTTACCCCTGCACGGTGCCTCGTCATGGCGTTGAGTTTGAGTAGAGCACCTGACCTGGAGTTACCTGGAGAGAGTTCCGGGGGTCAACGCCCCCGCGGCCCGGTCTGTGACCAGGCCTCCTGGTGGATCAGAGCCTGATCAACCAGGCTGTTACTGCTGACTGCACGCAATCCAACATACGAGCCACAGCCCGGCTGGTCAGGTACTGACTTTAGGTGCTTGTCCAGTGCCTGTTTGAAGACAGCCAGGGGTCGATTGGTAATCCCCCTTATGTATGCTGGGAGGCAGTTGAACAGTCTCGGGCCCTTGACACTTATTGTATTGTCTCTTAACGTGCCTTACCAAAACAAGACAAAACCTCCTTTATCGGCTAAGAAAATTACGCTATGCCCAAAAAATCCACCAGTGCTTTGTGAGGGATGGAAAAATCGCAGTTAGGAAACAGCCCACTGGGAAGAGATACTTCATCTCTACAGAACATGACCTTAAAACATTCCTAAGTGAGGCTGGACTAACAGAATCAGAGCAAAGTGCAGATAATACCCATAGTCCACCGTTAGTGTTACATTGTCATAAATTTGTGACCCCCTAAAATTCTAATACTCCAACTACTTTTGATTGTCATTGTTGTACTCAACGACCATTCTACCTCATAGTCTTAATTTGTTTAATATCTACAGAATCTATCTCCTTTTTTTACAACTTACCGCATCACTGTTCTATCTTATTTTATTATAAACTAGCCATAACTTGTCCTCAATAATTCTACCTTACTTTAAGAAATACTCAATTGCCCAATTTTATTCTAAAATCCCTATTATTGCCCAATTTTGCTTTAAACTATATTGATCAAACTTATTGTAAACTTCTTTTATTGACCATTTTATTCTATACTTTTTTAAACTAGTATTTTCAACTAGAATTTTAATATTATCCTGTCTACCATCTTACTAGCATATTATAACCAAGTCATTGCCATTTTTATTTTTATAATTTTTTTATTATTCTTTTGCTACCTTAACTTGTGTATTTTATCCTGTCAATTTAAATTTAGTTATTCTCTAATTCTTGTAAACAACTTATATAAGACCTTAGTGCATTTACAATTGAGAGTCTTGTGCCTTATTTATATTATTAGATTAAACCTAGTTGTACTATAGCTCATTCTAGCTTAAAACATAGACTACACAAAAGTCATTATATTAGACCTTAGTGCAATTACAAGTGAGAGTCTTGTTCTATTTTTAATTTGTATTTTTATATAACTAGTTTATACCTAGTTGTACTTTAGTTCATTCCAGCACAACACATAGACAACATCAACTTCATTATGTGTAGCAGTGACTATACTCTATATGACCAAAATACTCTAGCTATATACTTGACCAAACTTCCCACCACTACAGATATCAGTAGTAGAACTCAACACACAACTCAGGATATAAATAACCATAATTTTAAACCTAGAAGATGATTGATCACGTTGACCCTGATCTAAACCTCCATAATCTGACACCCAATCAAAACCTATTGGAAAGTAACTGCCTTTATTACACAGCATCACAAGCCAGCACTATCCTAAACAATGCTAAAAGTCTATCAGTACTTAACTACAACATCAGGTCCTTAAGGAAACACTATGATGACCTCCTGGCACTCCTTGAATCACTAAAGACACCCTTCTCCTGCATTATTCTTACTGAGACCTGGCTTAAGCAGGACACAATAGATATCTACCCTCTACCAGGATACACAGCAATTCACAACTGCAGAACAAACCAAGTTGGGGGTGGTATTGCAATCTATTACTCTAACCAATTATCTTGTATCAGCACCACTTGCTTTAGTGATGAATATGGGGAATACATTTTTGCTAATTTTACTATAAAAAACCTTAAGACACCTATAACAATCGGTGCCATTTACCCGATACCCCACACAAACATCCCAAATTTCAGTGAGAAATTAAAGGCACTAATAACAAACAGACAAATGAATAAGCACCACCTTCTCTTAGCTGGAGACTTCAACATCAACCTTGGCCTACTAGATGATCAGCCTGTAACTGATTTCATCAACAATATGAACAACACACTTCTCATACCAACAATAACTAAACCAACCAGGCTCACTGAGACAAGTGCAACCATAATAGACCACATATGGACCAATATACTAGCCCCCCTTAAATCAGGGATAATCACAGCACTACAGACCACTACCCTACCTTCCTCTTGACAAACATTAGTAAACCACCACTTGAATACAACAAAGTCTCATTTAGACCCCATGACGAGGCCTCAATAAGGAAGTTCACAGCTGACCTAGAGACTGTTGACTGGCCTACAGAATTCTCCAAGGCCAATGGTATTGATGACTGGACAGACATTTTTCTTAACAAATTACTTAGACTATACAACAAACATTGTCCTATAAAAACGAAACAGATCACAAACAAACGGCTCGGTTGCCCATGGCTAACCAGTACCATTCTGAAATCCATTGATAAGAAACACCAATATGAAAAGCAATATAGACAGGGCTTAATACACAAAGATATTCTTAAACACTATTCATCAGTTCTCACCAAAGTAATAAAGAAAGCCAAACAACTATACTACTCCAGTAGATTCACAGACACTAGAGGAGATATAAAAAAGACCTGGAAAACACTCTCTCAGATTCTAGGGACCCACAAACTGAAAAAAAAACAAGAATATTGTCCTACCTAAACCTAATGAAACACCACTACATCCCACTGACACAGCTAACAAGATAAACGACTTCTTCTCAACCATAGGATCTAATCTCGCCAATAAAATCCCACGTACCAATGCTCATGCCGGGGACTACCTAGATGGGAATTTCCCAAATTCCTTCTATCTTGCACCAACTGAGCCCACAGAAGTCACCGAGATTATAAAGTCACTTAAAAATAACTCAAGGAATCTGTCTCATTACCCACCATTATTGTACAAGCGAGCGGCCCATGTCCTTTCGCATGTTATTTCATTACTTTTTAACAAGTCACTAGAAACTAGTACCTTCCCAAAACTACTCAAGATGGCAAGGGTTACACCAATACATAAAGGTGGTGACCCTACAGACTTAAACAACAATAGGCCAATATCAAACTTACCATTGCTATCCAAAATCTTTGAGAAACTCATGCACAGGAGACTGTATTCATTTATAACTGCACAAAACATACTCAACTCCTGCCAATTTGAATTCAAGAAAAATAATAGCACTAATGATGCGTTCATAAAAATGCTAGATCTGCTTTACACAGCATTGGAAAATAAGGAATATCCCCTAGGAATTTTTATTGACCTAAGAAAAGCTTATAACACAGTAGACCATGGCATCCTACTCCACAAACTTGACCATTACGGTATAAGAGGCCATGCGCTTGCATATTTCAAATCTTAACTTACTAATAGGTATCAGTATGTCACCATTAAAGACACAGCATCAACAACACGGCCACTTGATACTGGAGTTCCGCAGGGAAGTGTCCTTGGTCCCCTGCTCTTCCTCATATACATCAGTGATCTTCCAAACGTATCCCAACACCTGAAACCCATTCTCTTTGCTGACGACACGACTTATGTCATCTCTCACCCTAATCTTGCCACCCTCAACGCCATTGTTAACGAGGAGCTGATCAAAATATCGACTTGGATGACAGCCAATAAACTTACACTTAACACTGACTAAACCTACTATATTATGTTTGGTAGCAGAGCAGGAGATGCACAAATTAACATTAAGATCGACAACACTCTAATTACCAGACATAATGAGGGCAAATTCCTAGGCCTATACCTTGACAACAACCTGAATTTCAGCACCCATATCCAACACATAACCAAAAAAGTATCCAAAACGTTTGGGATCCTCTCCAAGATACGATACTACGTGCCGCAAAATGCCCTTCTCACACTATACCACTCACTTATTTATCCATACCTCACCTATGCTATTTGTGCTTGGGGATCAACTGCAGCAACACACCTAAAGCCAATAGTAACCCAACAAAAAGCCGCAGTAAGAATAATCACTAAATCCCATCCCTGGCAACACCCCCCCCACTCTTCATAGATCTAAACTTACTCCTGTTCAGTACATCCACACTTACTACTGTGCAATCTACATCTACAGGACCTTAAATTCCAATATTAACCTTGACCTAAAATGCTTTCTTGATAGTTGTGACAGAACCCACAGGCATAACACCAGACACAAACATCTCTACAACATTCCCCGTGTCCGACTAAACCTTTACAAAAATTCAATGTATGTCAAAGGCCCTAAAATCTGGAACACCCTACCTGAAAACTCTAGAACTGCAGACACATTCATCACCTTCAAAACTAACATTATAAAACGTCTTATCTCCCTGATACACCCTGTCAACTAACTATTCGAATACTACCTGGTGGTTCACACTTACACTCACTCACCCATTTGACCATAAACAGAAATATTAATCTCAATCTTAAAATAATAAATCCTAACTAGTCATAAGTTGGCCTGTGATACTCCAATACTGAAACTATGTACTGTGCCAAAACAAAAGCATTCACATTGCTAAACTCACAAACTAGTATTTAGTCACTTAGCCATAATACCAACTTAACTCATAATTTGTAATATTTTAAAATTAAGAATTAAACTAAGTCTGCCCGAAATGCCTAGCCATGCTAGGTGTTCTAATGGTACACTCTGTAATTATTATCTTACTACATGTAAACCACACAATAACCAAATTCTGTAAACTCAGCATTGTAATCCTTATAGAGAATAAACTTTGCTAGTGACACCCCTGCTTTTCATTTGGGGGATGTTTCATCGTCTGCCGATGCAACTGCGTTCGTTGTGAGTGATTTTCGTGTGCAAGTTCGGTAGTAGTCCCTCTAGGATTTTCCAGGTGTATATAATCATGCATCTCTCCCACCTGGAAAATTGTAATCCCCATTATTTCTTGCACTTCACGCGTGTATTGCGGTCTGAACGCCTGCAAGTAATGTCTTGTTTGGTATACACACTTTCCCTGCTGGACTCGTCAAGGGGAGGAGGGAAGTTCTGAGTAGTTGCTTGTGTATTAAAAGTGTCACCATCTTCACTAGAAGATGTATTAAAGTCATCAACAATTTCCTGCACTGTGCTATCTCTCATGATGCTGTTAATTCTGGCAACAAACACAGTTCGCTGAGTTTGATAGCTTTCAGGTGCAATTGGGTGGATACCAAAAGTCTTCAATTTGTCCAGGACGTCCTGCTTAAGTAGTTGAAGTAACTCTTCTTCAGAAAAGAGGAGAAGTACTACCCCAGCGAGAGTTGTAAAAACCTCCACTGGAGCAACAGTTGAATTCGAGCAAATGCATGCTAGAATTTCTTTCCTCGTCTTTTGGTTGTCATCAGCCCGTAATCTTACTCTTATCCGCGCCATGATGTCCAAGAAGGTACATCTGGCACATAAATTACTTTAACAAAAAGGGGGTCTTTCCTTAGTGTTAATCTAACATCCTATTTCAGCTGACTTATGAAGGTCAGCCCCTAAGATAGCCTACCCTCGAGTGGTGAGGGGGAAAGGGCCCAAGGCAAAGATCGGCCGGATTTTAGAAAACCACACTGGCTACCGGATGGTCAAAATGCCTTGTGCTAACTCGCCAAAGGCGAAGTTGCCGAAAAAGAAGAAGATAGGAAAGTCAGAAGGATAGCAATGTATGTAGTGTGTTAGTGTGTGGGCCAGTGTAGATGTTTGTGTGAGGGGAGGATGGGGAAGGAGGGGGGATGGGGAAGGATGGGGGATGGGGAAGAGAGGGGTGAACAAGCAAGCAAGTCACCGCCTTACCCTCTTGATGGGATGGGGCTCGAAGTGACTGCAAGCAAGTTTCCTCTCAGCTCTGGTCAAGAACAACTCAGGATAACCCAAGAAAAATCTCGAGTAACAGTGTTCAGAGTTGCTCTGCTCGAGAATTACTCAGGATAACTGAAGAGCAGGAATGACGACGTCATCTCTCCACGGCGGCTGGGCGTCTTCTCCTGTCTGTGTGAGTGTGTCTGCCGTGTGTCTGTGTCGAATGATGACACATAGGTGAAATAAACCCCGCTGAATACTTTCAGATGTAGATCCACGCCAGCAGTGTCTGTGAAAGAATCTCTGTGTCAGGTGGTAGCTGAGAAAGAATCTGTGTATGTCAGGTGTAGCTGAGAAAGAATCTGTGTATGTCAGGTGGTAGCTGAGAAAGAATCTGTGTGTGTCAGGTGGTAGCTGAGAAAGAAATTGTGCTGGTCAGTGGTAGTTGAGAAATATTCTCTGTGTCAGTTGATAGCTTAGAGGGAACGTATCTGTGTGTGTCAGATTAGCTGAAAAGGAATCTCTGCTTGTCAGGCGACGCTGATATGAGTTTACACTTGATACTCATAACGCTGAGAGGATCACAGCTTACCATGTTGTATCACTTATTCGTCTCCTTTGTTTTATTCCTTATACAGTGGAAGCTCTGGTCACGGCCATGATTCGTTCCATAACTCTGGTTGTGACCCGATTTGGTCGTGACCCGAACCTAATTTTTCCATTGGATTGTATGTAAATATGATTAATCCGTTCCAGACCCCTACGAACTGTATGTAATTTTTTTTTTTTTAGATTTTTAAGCACAAAAATAGTTAATTATACTATTTTAAGTTTTAAACACAGGAAAAGTAATCAAAGTTTGAAAAATCCTTAATTATACAAAATAATGCACAGTTTAATAGAGAAAAAAACTTAAATAACAGAGAAAAAGCATACCGCAAACAACCAAGAAAACTAACCTTGCATGAGTCGACTTCTGGCATGAAGGAAGTGAGGAGGAAGTAAGTGGGGAGGAGGTTACTGTTGTGAGGGAGAGTCCACCTCCACGATGGAGGGACGTTCTTCTTCAGGTGTTTTCTCTCGTTTAGCTGGTGGACCAAATTTCACCATAAACCGATGTAATGTGACTTGTCCTTTCCTTCGCATAAAAACGTTATGGAAAGGAGAGAGATCGTTATCATTCATCATGTTCAACACTCTGTTCGTAACAGTTTTGTCGGGGTAGTTCTTCTTAAAAAAATCCTGGCACTAATTCCATTTTTCTATGACGGCTTTTATCACATCACTTTTAATCTCCTTCCTTTCTTCTTCTTCCTTTGTTGATTGCTCCTCAGTGAGCACCTTATGCTGGTCATTCTGGAGTTCAGCGAGTTCATCCGTTGTCAGTTCCTCCTCGTGATCCTCGACCAGTTCCTCGATGCACCTAAAGTCGGTACCTGACCAGCCGGGCTGTGGCTCGTACGTTGGATTGCGTGCAGCCAGCAGTAACAGCCTGGTTGATCAGGCTCTGATCCACCATGAGGCCTGGTCACAGACCGGGCCACGGGGGCGTTGACCCATGGAACTCTCTCCAGGTAAACTCCAGGTAAATTGTTGACTACAAGACCCATGCTCTTGCCCATGGACACGATGTCCTTCACAACAGAGCTCTCAAATCCTTTGAAATCTCGTTCAGGAACGCATTCATGCCTAAGTTTCTTCCACGCTGAATTCAAAGTCCGGTACATGACGCCTTTGCAGGCTTTGTTGATGAGGCTGATGCAATGCACAATGTTGAAATGGTTCTTCCAGAACTCCTTCAGCGCCAAAGACGTCTCCTCGGTCACATTAAAATACCTGGTGAAGAGTCCCTTAGTGTACAGCTTCTTGAAGTTGGAGATCACTTGCTGGTTCATGGGGAGGGGAGGGGGGGAGGGAGGAACTTGACCTTAGTGAAGTCGTACTCAATGTCCATATCGTCAACCAAACTCGGAGGGTGTGCCGGTGCATTATCTATTAGAAGAAGGCACCTTTCAGGCAGACGATTATCGGCGAGATATTTCCTAGCAGTGGGAACAAGACTCGTGCAGCCATTCTAAAAACTAGCTCCTTGTGATCCAACCCTTCGTATTCGCCCTCCACATCAAGGGCAGTCTGGCCTTGTTCACACTGTGCTGCTTGAACGCACAAGGATTCTCGAACTGGTAGACGACTAGCGGTTTAATTTTTAGATCGCCACTTTCGTTCGCACACAGCAAAAGGGTTAATCTGTCATTCATTGGCTTGTGGCCGAGCATAGCCTTCTCCTCCTGGGTTATTTAGGTTCTCCTCGGCATCTTCCGAAACAACCCGGTCTCGTCGCAGTTCAACACTTGTTGCGGGACGTATCCTTCGGCCTTCACGAATTCAGCGAAATCTTTCATAAACGCTTCCGCAGTAGCAGCGTCAGAACTAGCAGCCTCTCCATGATTTACCACACTATGAATGCAACTTCTCTTACGAAGCTTTTCAAACCATCCTCTACTGGTTTTAAATTCATCACTTTCTGCACTCATAGAAGGGTAATTCTTCCGCAGATCACTTAGTATCTTCCTGGCTTTCTCGCATATGATCGACTTGCTTGCGCTATCACGCGCAAGTTGCTTCTCGTTCAACCAAACTACCAACGGTTTTCCCACCTCTTCCACCACTTGAGGCCTCTTCTTGGTTAACATCGTAACTCCCTTAGCAACATTAGCTGCTTTAACAGCCGCTCTCTGCTTCAGAATAGTCGAGATCATAGACTTCGGCTTCTTGAACTCCGCAGCATGATCGGTAACACGCACACCACGCTCATACTTTTCAATAATTTCCTTCTTCACTTCAATTTTCTTCAGACCCTTCATTTTGCTCACATTACCTCTCTTCACTTGCTTAGACACCTTGATTAATTGCAAAATGTATTCAAAAACACACGAAATACAACACAAGGAGTTCACAGTGAATAAACGCATGTCTGACTGAGATTGACTACAAGGCGAGGTGTACACAAACAACAGGAAGTGGGGAAAATTGACGTGTGCGAAAAAAATGGTGCAGAATGTGAAAATTGGCTCGGCTGTGTTTGTTCGGCACCCGATTATGTGTTCTTGAGCAGATGCAAAAATTTGGCACATTTTTTTGGTCATGAACCGTTTTGTTCGGGGTTGGAAGCGTTCATGACCAAAGTTTCCACTGTACTTTTGCTGAGTAAGGCACATATATACCACCTGGGTATCCTTACTTGGAGGTGTTGCACTATTGTCTTAGTCATCAACTTCTCTTCTCGATATTGTCTACCTAGGCTCTAAACATGGTAAACTTCATTTAACGTTATTCTAAAAGTAAATTCATATATTAACTTTCCGCTGAATACTCAAGTAGATTTGTAGATGAATGGTTCAGAGAACCGACATGTTGATAAATTAGACAAGTGTGCAACTCTTGGGTATCTTTATTGAGGAAACGTTTCGCCACACGACCTACTTCCACACTGGACAAATGTGACACCACCTACGACTGCTGAACCTCTCCTGCCTACGGTATATAAGCTACTTCTCCACACATATGCCGTATTCTATTCAAGATTGGTGGACTGACCACATCGACTCAAGGTTGAGGGACTGATTACCTCATTCTCCTCCTGTTCTTCAAGTAGATTTACTATGAATTATTCGTTGCATAATATGCATAATTATTTTATTCAGTTATGTACCAAAATTTCTAAGTGAGTCTTTTTCCACTGAACTCTGATTGCCTGACCGGTTATGAATGTGGTCCTGTGCGTTAGTATTTTTTAATATTTTGACATTGTTTCTCTGGGTAAGAACTGGCATTCATTTTTTCATAACAAAATTATTCTAACAATGTAGGTTTGTCTTCCTTTTATTTACGTTTACTCTCAGTACTGATACTCGCAAGAGAGATACATGATACTCAGTATTGATACTCTCAAGAGAGATACATGATACTCAGTACTGATACTCTCAAGAGAGATATATGATATTCATTGTTGATACTGTTAATATCGATACATGATACTCAGTATCGCTAGTTTGTGTTGACACTTGAGAGGTTATTCTGGGTGCCACTTAAGTGTTCCAGATATTCATCAAAAGTCAAAAAACAAAAAGTAATAAATCTTCAACACTTATGTGAAAATTTGTCTGGACTGCCTCCAAGTGAGTCGCCTACCCTGGCAAACTCTGTTGACACCGAGCTCTGAGGTCGGTACCTCAGCCTCACAAGTGGCTTATAGGACAGATTTTCACAAATGATTGATGTTGCAAGAAACTCGTCTGCATGCACGTATAAAGGACTAACTTACTTGGTGTTGCAGCATATATCCTGATCTTCAACTTCCCTAAGCTTAGCCTTAGCCCCTCTGGACTTTCCCTCAGAAACCACGTGCAACCGGGAGCCTTAATTCCTGCAATATTCAATCGTTATTAGTGACCTGCCTGCACCTCAGAAATTCCTATATCCAACGGGGTGTGTATCCCTTAGTACAACTATGCAGACACAGACACTAGCTTCTAGGTAGACAAGAGACTCTGGTACATACTGGGCATGCACTGCCAGTGGCATACAGGCCTACAGTTCAACTCACTCACAATTTTTCCCCAGACACTGGCCAGAAATCCTAAGAGAAAGTGGAGGTTTGTCTTACTGTATGGGCCTGACAGAGGTCATCTACTGTACATCGAGGTGCCTCTACCAGATTTCCCCAAGTCTCATACGTGAAGACACGTGGGGGGGCGCCGTCTGCTGATCACGGCACGTCTTGTCCAGTTGGTGTCTGTCTACAGAAGGACGCTATTGCGTCTTTGAGACCCGCACCTTGTAGTTCAAACTAGGGCTGCCAGTTCTCCCTAGCTAACTTATCCTAGTGTTTGCCTACATTATCGGCCTATTATTACCTATGTTAAGGTCTTAGGTCTACATTATTATTATCTACAGTTGCCTCAATAATCCTAATATTAGTGTACTAACAGTAAACTACCTTCTTCTTCCCTGAAGGGTAAATCTATAAATCAATAAGTGCCTACCATCCATGCCAACTCGGGAGAGAACGCATTTGTTTGGGTGGGTTTAAGGGCCACCCAGCTCAGCCGTTCCATTACAGCCATGCTGGGACCCCCTTTGTACACTGTATCTGTCCTGTGGAACTTTAGGGACCAATTAAATTTCCACATCCTCCCGCCGGCGAAGGTAGGTACCAAGTCTAAATCAAGTTCACCTTCCACGAGCCCCCCCGGCGGACCCTGGACACGAGTGCCGTACGGCCACTCTCATCGAGCAGACTCCGGTCTAACTTCAACCATCCAGTTTCCCCTGCGTGGACCTCTGAGGGTGTAAACTTGTTGGTTCCGGTGGTCTTAGCACCCTTTCCTTTAACTTTAACATCTTTCGTATGTCTAGCCTTGACTGAGTGGCTCCGTACTTTCCCACCCAGTGGCCCACATGCCTTGGTAGCCTTTCCTCCCACTGACACAAGGTTCCCTGGATTTAATGGCAATCTATCTCCCACTTTACGTACCCTGTAAAGGTGTTTTCCCAAGGTGCTGAGTGTTCATCACTCCCTACCTGGTTCAGCTTCCATGGCGGTTCATCGTGTATACTGGTATTCATTATCACTACTCCCCCAGCTTTCATCGGGACAGCTTCTCCTCTATCTGGCATGGCAGGGAATTCAGGTGGAATCCTGCTGCCTATGATGTATCCTACTGGGGATCTGTATAAACCAATTCCTTCCCTAAACGTCCATCGTGTAGACAGGAAGTTATCTATATGACTGGCTCCCACCAGGATACCTACATTTCTGACTGTGTCAGTGGTAATTCCCTGGTCTGCCAGCTTCACGTCAAGGTCTTTCAATCGCTTAGCTGCTGCAGCAAGACCTCTCGCTGTAATTGCCCTGGGTAATGTCTCTACCACCAAGGCTGTAATGTCTCTGTGATGTCCACCTAATTTGACTGCGACATCCACCACATCATAAGATTTGGGTGGGGCCTGACTTATAGCCCCTCCCAACATCATACTAACTTTCCTTGTGGCCTTCAACTTTAATTTAGCCACCAACTTCTTTGTTATCAAGGATACTTGTGCTCCTGGGTCAAAGAATAATCGGGTTGTTTCGGACCTGTGCCCATTCACAACCTGTGCCATGACTGTAGGTAGGGCAGCACCTCCGTGATTCTCACTCGGATTAGAGACTTCACTCCCACTAATCACGCTGGCTACCATTTCAGGCTCAGACTCACTTTCTATCTCTACCTGAGAGATATCCCTACTAGCCTGGGGTTCCCTTAAATTATTGGGACATGGTGCAGTATTGTGCTTACCTTCGCAACAGACTCGACACTCACTGAGCTGGGTGCCACAGTCTCTCGCAAAGTGTTCCCCACAACACTTGAAGCAGAGTCTCAACTCCCTTAGTCTCTGTTGCCTACTGCTCAGTGTTATATACTCCGAGCAACTCGTGCTAGCATGTTCGCCTTCGCAGAACACGCATATTCTGGCATGAGTGCCTCTGAGGTTCTGCTTAGAGGTTCTTACCTTAGACACTTCTTTACTAGTACACTCCAACGTTAGTCGTACGAGCTTTAGACTGATCTCTCGATATCTTTGAGTAACTTTCTGGGTTTTTATGTGGCGATGGTGGTGACTCTTCTCTCACACCTATACTCAAATGAGAAACGAGATCTCCCAACCCCTCAACAATTTTTTTGTATCGTGAACCTATTCGTCCGATATTTTAAGTGTAACTCATGCACTGTAGTGCCAGCCAGTTTCCTCTGAATCACCTGACTGATGAACCATTCCGACTTACCCCAATCATGTAAATCTTTAAGACTATTCGTCAAACTCATAACTTCGATTCGGAACTTCTCTAGGCTCTGACGGTCATGGCGACAAGCCTCTAGATCCAACAACCGATAAAGTATAGCTACCTTTATCTCCTCAGTGTTGCCAAACGTGTCCTTTAATTGGTCCTTGGCATGTTGGTAATTGGTGTCGGTGGTTTGGTAATGCCGGACCAAGTCCAAGGCTTTACCCTTGAGCTGTGAACATAAATATTGTAGTTTGACGGCATCTGACAAATCGTCTCTGTCATCTATCTGGGCTTTAAACTGATCCCAGAAAGCAATGTACTCTGTTAAGGTTCCGTCGAACGTTGGTAAATTCAACTGGGGCAATCTGGGCAACACATTAACAGGCGTGCTGTTGTTCGTGTTCCTTGAAACATTTGCTGCCCCTGCTGTACCGGCCTTCAAAGTCTTTATTAACTGCCTGCAGAGTCTCATCTCTGCTTTACACTCTGCCCTTCGTTCGTCATAGTCCGTCCGTGCTACTTCGACTGTATATTCAGACTCACCTGTAGTATAGGCCTCTGTCTCATAAAGGATAAATGATCTCTGAAAGGCCTCCAGCCTTTGCTCCAAAGTTTCAGGCAACTCTCTAGTTCCTCCCAGTCTGCGTCCTGATCTTGCCTGACCATATGACACTCCTCACATGCTTTGCTCAGGCGCTCCTTATAGGCTCCCATAGACCGCTTTAATTGACTTAGAGCTGGGACAGCTGGTACTACATCTTCACCTACCATAGTTGCAGTTTAGTTAAGATCACGGTACTAATTTGTACTTCAATTAGCCCACCCCACAGCACGAACGGTATTAGGCAAGAATGAACGAGTCTCAAGGCTTCTCAAGAAGCTTGACAACTCCCTTTATTATATTGACTCTACTCTGAATCAAAAATGTACACTGTTAGCTCTCAAATCCCAATCGAAATGTGTATCGATGTGAAAGCTTAACCTAGCAATTTCCTGTACAATGTCAGCAAATAATTACATGACTTAACCTAGTCTCAGGTACAATTCACAAATCCCACATTAAAATGAATCAAAGACAATGAAAATCACACTATAAAAATGCAGTATACAAATTAAAAAATCACTTAATTCGCACAAGTTGTTGTGATAGAAACACAGGCCTTATCTCTAGGCTTTATTGAACATAGAATCTTCATAGTACTTCTGCAACAACAAAATATAATGACTAGTACATCTAATAATGGCTTCTACAGGGATGGTGATGTCTTGCATATGTCAAGAGAAAAGTTATAACTACAGGCCACATATTTAAACTCACCATGTAATCTGCATCGCTGATAAATGGATAAAGTAGGAGAGAATCACACACCATGTGTTGGTGCCCATGACACACACCAAACTGTTGTTGTTGTTAAGGGCCCCTAGAGGTGGTGCAGTATTATCCTGCTGCTGCTCCCCACAGGACCAGTATCACTACAATCTCCCCCTTCTAAAATATCAGAGACAGTAATCTCCCAAACTGTTAGGTGGGCGACGTACACGTCCCGACCTTCGTAGCCCTTGAGCCTCTTCACCAGGTTCGATATTTTCCAGCGGGGTTTGATTAACTGCTGGAGCAGAATCCTCTATTTCCATAGGGGTAGTCTCAAGGGGCTTTCCAGGAGAAAACGAAGCATCTTTCACATCTATTGGTGTATCTTGAGATTCCACACTAATAGGGATTTCAACTGGGGCTAAATGTCTTGTAGATACTGTAGTCTCTTCACCATTTTGGTAGCGAATGTGGGCGTAATGTGGATTAGCTTGCAGGAGCTCTACCTCTTCCACTAAAGGATCCGTCTTGTTCATCCTACGGTGACTCTTCAGGAGAACGGGTCCAGGATGACATAACCAAGTGGGCACGGAGGCTCCCGTAGAGGAACGACGTGAATAGTTGAGGAGTCTTTCATGAGGGGTTGCATTAGTAGCTGTGCACAGCAGTGATCTAATAGAGTGAAGAGCATCAGGTAGGACAGTTTGCCAGTGTTGAACAGGTAGATTGCGCGACTTTAATGTCATTGTAACTGCCTTCCATATAGTACCATTGAACCGCTCCACTTGACCATTGCCTTGAGGGTTGTAGCTTGTTGTTCTGCTGCAGGCAATACCTTTGCTAGCCAAAAACTCCTGAAGTTCGTTACTCATGAACGAGGATCCCCTGTCTGAATGGATATAAGCTGGCATACCAAAAATAGAGAACAACTGTGAAAGACAACTAATAACAGTTGAAGCAGCCATATTTGCACAGGGGAATACAAAGGGAAACCTTGAATATTCATCTACTATGTTAAGGAAATACCTATTCTGATTTGTGCTTGGTAGAGGTCCTTTGAAATCTATATTCAATCTTTCGAAAGGCTGGGTGGATTTTATGAGATGAGTCTTCTCTGGCTGATGAAAGTTTGGCTTGCACTCTGCACATACTCTGCATGCTCTGATCACTTGTCGCACATCTTCCACTGAGTAGGGCATGTTCTTTGATTTGACAAAATGGTACAGGCGTGTAACTCCTGGGTGACACAAAGCCTTGTGGAGAGCTGAGAGTGATTGCAAATCATGACATGCTGCTCCACAGTGGGACCTAGAGAATGCATCAGGTGAGATGTTCTCTTGACCCGGTCGGTACAGAATATCAAAGTCATAACACGATAGTTCCATCCTCCAGCGTAATATCTTGTCATTCTTTATCCTACTTTTGTGCCTCTTGTCGAACATATACATCACGGACCGTTGGTCAGTCCTTATGGTGAAATGTCTACCAGTTAAATAATGCCTCCAGTGGCGAACTGCTTCTATGATGGCCTGGGCTTCCTTTTCTACAGCAGCATAACATTTCTCTGATCCTTGAAAAGTTCTCGAAAAGAAGGCTACTGGTCGTCCTGCCTGAGATAAGACTGCAGCAATGGCACTGTCAGATGCATCCGTTTCCACTTCGCATGGTAGGGACTCATCAATGGCTTGAACTACTGAGTTTTCAATGTCCTGTTTGAGAGTATGGAAAGCGGCTTCTGCTTCCTTTGCCACAGGAAATGTGGTAGCACTCAATGGGCGGACTTTACTTGAATAGTTGTAGATCCATTGTGAGTAATAAGCAAAGAGACCAAGAGTTCTTCGGAGTGACTTTTTGTCTTGAGGCATTGGAAGTTCCCGTAGAGGTCGTAGTCGTTCAGGGTCTGGGAATATTGAACCTCCTTCCACTACATAACCAAGGATGCTAAGCCTTTTAGTTGAAAAAGTGCACTTTTCCTCATTGTAACTGATATTTTTCTTCTTGGCGGCTTCCAAAAACTTATCAAGGTTTGCATCATGTTCCTCCTGGGTCTTGCCACAAATGGTAACATTATCTAAATACGCGTAGGTTCCCATGAGTTGCTCTTCCTGAATGAGTGAATCCATAATTCGTTGGAAGCAGGCTACCCCATTGGTGACTCCAAAAGGGACTCTGGTAAACTGATACAGGCCATCACTAGCCTGAAACGCTGTGTATGGTTTATCTTCATTCCTTATAGGGACTTGATGATAGGCACTCTGCAGATCAATTGTGCTAAACACGTAGTACTGAGCAATTTTGTTCACTGTATCGTCAATTCGAGGTAGAGGGTACCCATCAAGAAGTGTAAATTTGTTGATTGTCTCAGAGTAATCGATAGCCAGTCTCCGTTTCCTATAACCATCTTTAACAACAACAACCTGTGCACGCCAAGGGGAATCACTCGGTTCTATAATACCCTCCTTCAGCAGCCTCTGAGTTTCTTTCTCAATGAACATCCGATCCTCATAAGAATAGCGGCGTGACTTAGCTGATATAGGATGGCAATCCGCGGTAAGATTTGCAAACAGCTTTGGTGGGTCTACCCTTAAAGTGCTAAGTCCACAGACAACAAGAGGAGGCAGTTCACCTCCATATGTTAAGGTGACACTACCATGCAGCTTCTGAAAGTCCTGACCAAGGATAACATCAGAGCACAGTTGTGGCAGAATAGCTAAATGTACATCTTGATAATCCTTTCCATTAACTCTGAGATTTACCTTACAAAACCCTAAGGTCTGAATAGAGAGAGATGTTGATGCCATGGAAACGGTACCTGATGAGTGATGTAGAGTCAAGGAGAGCCGTTTAACTAAGTCAAGGTTGATGAAACTCTCTGAGCTGCCACTATCAATAAGACCATCTACTTCTGTTCCTTTGATGAATACTTTCACAACTGCCTTTGACAGTGAATTTGGAGTAGCCGCAGAAGTCACTGTTGCTAGAGTCGCATGATCACTGGAATGTGTGGAGGCACTAGCTCTTGTTGATGCATTAGCACGACATACTTTAGCAAAGTGACCTTTCTTGTGGCATTTATGGCACATTGCTTCACGAGCAGGACACTTTGGACGTGGATGTCTTGAAAAACCACAAAAGAAACACACCGTACCTGCTGCTGCTGTCACTGAGGCAGGTTCCCCAGTAACTTCATTGCAAGAGTCTTGGTCAGGAATTGCAGCACTTACCACTCGAGAAGGCTGAGTGGTACTGTATACTTCAGAATTCTTCTGGGCTGAATCTAGAGCTCTTGCCTGGTCAAAGGCAGCGGCTAAGTCGAGAGTTTTATTCTCCAATAAACGCTGCCTTATTATTGGTGATTGCAGGCCACTGATAAAAGCATCCCTGATGGACTCTTCACAATACTGAGCAGCTGTCACTGCTTGGAAGTGACAGTCCTTACCTAAAATTTTCAGTGCTTGAAAGTATTCCTCTAAGGACTCATCAATCTGCTGGCGGCGAGTTGCAAGGCGATAGCGTGCAAAGATTTCATTTGTAGGTTTAATATACTGAGACTTGAGGGTTTTGATAGCATCTTCGTAGGTATTACACTCAGAAATAGCCTCATATATCTTAGGTGACACAAAATTGATGAGCAGACTTAGTTTATCTAGATCTTCTTTAGGAAGGGCTCCCAAGAAGTTTTCGAAAGTCTTAAACCAGTGCTTCCATTCCTGAGCAGCCGTTGATAAGCTGGGGTCACAGTCTAGCCTCTCAGGTTTCAGTAAACGCTCCATGTTGTGATGTAGTCTAGCGCAGGATCACCACCAGGTAGCCCAGGATTCTATGTTCAATAAATTGTTGTGATAGAAACACAGGCCTTATCTCTAGGCTTTATTGAACATAGAATCTTCATAGTACTTCTGCAACAACAAAATATAATGACTAGTACATCTAATAATGGCTTCTACAGGGATGGTGATGTCTTGCATATGTCAAGAGAAAAGTTATAACTACAGGCCACATATTTAAACTCACCATGTAATCTGCATCGCTGATAAATGGATAAAGTAGGAGAGAATCACACACCATGTGTTGGTGCCCATGACACACACCAAACTGTTGTTGTTGTTAAGGGCCCCTAGAGGTGGTGCAGTATTATCCTGCTGCTGCTCCCCACAGGACCAGTATCACTACACCAGTTAAAATCACTTGGTTAACACAAATTCAACAATTCAACTTGTGAAACAGTAAATGAATAATGTATGTAAATAGCTTGGCCTAACTGCCCAGTTTACTCTATCTAGCGTGGATGGTTGGATAAGGTAAATCCTAACCTAACTAGTGTGCTATAACTTAAACCTGGCTTTTAGAACTCCCTGTAAATAATAACTAGGTTAAATCTGTCCTAGCTGCTATAACTGTTGTAAATATTGTACAAGCCTAGCCTAACTGTGGCTACCTTGCAAATCCACTGTAAGTAATTAACACACAAGTCTCCTACTCTGGATTACTTGTAATCACTGTAAATAATTAAATTCACAAGCTTCTCTAGACTACCTGGCCTGCCTGTAAATTACTGCAAATAATAACTTCTGTGTATAGTCAGCTTGGCCTAGCCTCTGTGTAACTCTGGGCCTAGGTGTGCTAACTTAACCTAACTCTGTTAAACTGGTTCCTAACTGTGGACTAGCTATGTTAATTTTAACCTAGCTATTCCACATCACGGTTTTCGAAGGACCACTTTGTGAAAATTTGTCTGGACTGCCTCCAAGTGAGTCACAGACCCTGGCAAACTCTGTTGACACCGAGCTCTGAGGTCGGTACCTCAGCCTCACAAGTGGCTTATAGGACAGATTTTCACAAATGATTGATGTTGCAAGAAACTCGTCTGCATGCACGTATAAAGGACTAACTTACTTGGTGTTGCAGCATATATCCTGATCTTCAAATTCCCTAAGCTTAGCCTTAGCCCCTCTGGACTTTCCTTCAACAACCACGTGCAACCAGGAGCCTTAATTCAATCGTTATTAGTGACCTGCCTGCACCTCAGAAATTCCTATATCCAAGGGGGTGTGTATCCCCTAGTACAACTATGCAAACATGGACTCTAGCTTCTAGGTAGACAAGAGACTCTGGTACGTACTGGGCATGCACTGCCAGTGGCATACAGGCCTACAGTTCAACTCACTCACAATTTTTCCCCAGACACTGGCCAGAAATCCTAAGAGAAAGTGGAGGTTTGTCTTACTGTATGGGCCTGACGGAGGAGGTCATCTATGGTACATCGAGGTGCCTCTACCAGATTTCCCCAAGTCTCATACGTGAAGACATGTGGGGGGCGCCGTCTGCTGATCACGGCACATCTTGTCCAGTTGGTGTCTGTCTACAGAAGGACGCTATTGTGTCTTTGAGACCCACGCCTCGCAGTTCAAACTAGGGCTGCCAGTTCTCCCTAGCTAACTTATCCTAGTGTTTGCCTACATTATCGGCCTATTACTACCTATGTTAAGGTCTTAGGTCTACATTATTATTATCTACAGTTGCCTCAATAATCCTAATATTAGTGTACTAACAGTAAACTACCTTCTTCTTCCCTGAAGGGTAAATCTATAGATCAATAAGTGCCTACCATTCACGCCAACTCGGGAGAGAACGCTTTTGTTTGGGTGGGTTTAAGGGCCACCCAGCTCAGCCGTTCCATTACGGCCATGCTGGGACCCCCTTTGTATGCCGTATCTGTCCTGTGGAACTTTAGGGACCAAATAAATTTCCACAACTTAGTTCCTAGGAAAAAATTCTTGAAAGTCTATTAAAGTGTTAAACAGTTTACTAGATAAGTAATTTTAGCAAGAAACACAAAAATAAAAAAATAAAATTATAGTAAAATATAATAAACATCTACAACTAAAAGTTTTTACGGTATTTTTTTGCGACGTGTGACATCACTTTGGCTCCAGCGAGGTTGTCTCCATGTAGTATGGGATTAACAACTTTCCTCCAGATAGTGAACTGAGTACAAATGTTGGGGTCAGGAAGCATTTTCATGACAGCTGTCTGCCAAGGTTGAGGCTGTCACATGCAATGCTGATTCAGACTTCTAAAAGATCGTCAAAGGTGAGTGTTGAGTCTCTGGGAATTTTCATATTGAAGGAAATAAACTGGCAGGTTTAGTCCTTCAAAAGTCTCCAGTCTCTCACTGTCTTCCTCACTTCAGACTTTTTCCTAGTAATATTTCACTATCTTAGAGGCAGCTGGAAATATAGTTGCTCGAATTAATTAACCAGCAAACTGCTTTCAGTCAAACAGCAGTTGTGATCCTGTCCATCTTCCCTCCATCGATTTCCGTTCTTGTACAAGATGGTCTCGCAATAAATTCTGGATACACTAGGGTTCTTGAGACTGACTTGAACATGTCAAGGAGAGACATCTAGAACCACTCTGTGATTACCATTTACACATTTAGTCATTTGCACATATAGTCATTTAGGAGTATATTTTCTGTTAAAGAATAAGTAGACCTTACGAAATGTTTAATATTCTCGTTGTAACTTCCCTCTTTCCTAATAAATACCGTTATTCCACACTCAGTGAAGATACAGATTATGAACTGGTAGTACACAAATTACCCGCACACAGGAGAGAGGGGCTTATGGCGACGTTTTGATCCGACGTGGGCCATTTACAAAGTGAATTTGTAAATAGTCCAAGTTGGACCGAAACGTCGTGGTAAGCTCCTCTCTCCTATATGTGGGCTATTCGTACGTTGTTCCAGCCACGGTATTGTGTCTATTTCTTCTTTATTAACTCGTAATAACCTATTCTTCTAACAATGACTTACTTCTTTCAAACTTATACTAACCTGCACACTTCCAGCCTCTAACATAAACACTCATAGAGCAGTGAAATGACCCGTATGGGTCCAGTGCATTTTTTCCAGGTAGGTTCACTAAACATAATATCCTTGGCTCGCTCCTGGCTGCTGTCTTCTCGCTGAAGGTCTAAACTTGAGCTGTGATGCGATGAGAAGTTGAAATACACAGTATTCTTAAATTTTTATTTTTTTTATTATCACACTGGCCGATTCCCACCAAGGCAGGGTGGCCCGAAAAAGAAAAACTTTCACCATCATTCACTCCATCACTGTCTTGCCAGAAGGGTGCTTTACACTACAGTTTTTAAACTGCAACATTAACACCCCTCTAATTAACATAAAAAGCTTAGTGAACTTTTGTTTAGTTACAACAGACACGTTTCTTGGATAATTTCCATCACAAATAAGAGTTCACATTATATTAATTACGCCACTTTATTAACATTAGCTATTACTGATAACTGCTTACTATTGTTAAGGTGAAAATCAAATTCGTAAATGGCTAAATTCGTTATATTTCTAAGTGAAAAGTACATACTGATGGTGAGGTTGTTGTGACTTCCCTCTCTGCCCATGATGGTGAGGTTGTTGTGACTTCCCTCTCTGCCCATGATGGTGAGGTTGTTGTGACTTCCTTCTCTGCCCATGATGGTGAGGTTGTTGTGACTTCCCTCTCTGCCCATGATAGTGAGGTTGTTGTGACTTCCCTCTCTGCCCATGATGGTGAGGTTGTTGTGACATCCCTCTCTGTGTAGACAGCCTGTACTGTCTGCACAGGCAGCCTATGCTGTCTGCCAGCTTAGTTCATATTTCGCGGCACTAACGTGCTGCCCTCTAGACCTGCCAAGGTCAGTGGGATGCTGGTCCCACTCGCTGACTCACTCAGCGGCCCAGCAGAAGTCAACAAGTCCTACTAGCTCTCTCCCTCGTGGGATGGCCCTCCCCGGCCATGGGCACAACACACAAGCCTGTGTACCCACCACGACTTTGCAAATAAAGTAAAGAAGCCTCCGCAACCCTATCATTTGACTCCACGCCACTGTCTCACCAAATAAATCCGTTATAAATGGTGGGAAGCAGTGGTCGCAGCAGTTGTGTTTGCTTGGAGAGAGGAAGGAAGAGGTATGAAGTCATATTCACTTCATCACCCTGCACTAGTAACATCTGTCTCTCAACCAGTTATCCTGATGTTGTGTCTGCACGTTTCAGCATCCAGACACAGGTACAAGCAGGATCTAGCCGAAATTTACCGAATTTCTTCGAGAATTGTAAGTGGCGTCCCAGTGATCCCACGCCACAGCGTCCCATGCTGTTTCTCAAGTCATGTGTTCAGCGTCACTTGTATGTTCTGCTGTTGTTCAGCTCAGCACAGCTATTTCAGCAAGCCAGAGGTGAGTGTTGTGGTGATTTCTGCATCCACTGTGTCTCCCTGTGTTTGTGGGTGGGAGAGGAGGAGGAGGAAGTGGCCGTTCCTCACCTGCCCATGCTCGCCCCACTCACACCTCACCTGCCTACTACTCACCACTATGTGCTCACTCCCTCTGCTGTGTTTTCTGCTGTTTTTTGTGTGAATTCTTTGCCAGAGCTGTATATCAGAGTGCCCGAAGCCACTCTAAGCCACATGGATCATGAAGCCATGTTGATCAACAAGCCACATGGATCAGCAAGCCATGTGGATCAACAAGCCACATGGATCAGCAAGCCATGTGCATCAGCATGCCATGTAGATCACGACACCACGAGGATCCTGATGCCACGTGAGGTGTGGACGAAGCCACGTGGGTTACCAAGCCAGATGTCCCAGGCCACATGCTGTGGTCTGCTGCCCACATCACATTGACGTCACCGACGATGCTGCCCGATTTCGTGACGTCACCCACGATGCTGCCCGACTTCATGACGACATGATGTCTGCCTGACATCACCTCGAGAAGTCTGCTGATGTCACCTTGTGACATCACACCTGACATCACATGATGTCAAATCGATTGTTCCAGTAATTATGTCAGTATTGTCGAGAAGATTAAGAGAAGATATATGTCATGTGTTAATTAATTCCTCTCAGTCAGTGTTCTCACATGTTAGTGTATGGCTTAGTGTCAATTTTGTGCACAGAAAAGCATAATTTGCTAGTTAAGCCATGTTGTACTGCATGTACCGCAGGTGTGTGTAAAGTTTTCCGTGTGTCCAGTGTGGTCTGTGGCCAGACCACTGTGTAACACTCTGTGTTGTCACCCGGTGTGACCAGCGCATTTGACAGCTGATAATAGTCATCCCGAGTGACCGAGCCCCTTTGTACAGAAAGCTCTTATGCTCGTCACTCATAGTTGTTCTGCAGAATCGTACCTGCTACGATTCCCATCGAGATTTGTTTCACTTCATGTCCAGACCTTCAGAGTGCAGTTATATGTAGAGAAATAAGTCTGGGGATGCTATAACTCCAACTGCCGAGAGAATGACACTCGTCAAGCCACAGTTAAGCCCTGTCGGCAGGCGCTGTGTCAGCCTCGTATCACAAGCTTCAGTGAGCAGCCTGCACAAAGATGATGTCACTTTGACTGCTAGCTCGCTCACTGCAGTCTGGTGTATAATGTTATGACTCCCTGATGTTTCGCCCAGTCGTCTCTACCATAACTTGCTCCATGACTCACTCCACACTCGCCAGCAGTGACAGCCCAGCGACAGTACCAGTCGAGAAGTATCCTCCTGAGTCACTTGCCAGAAGTCCTGCCCAGTTGCCGAGTTTTGACGTTGCCTCACTCGAGGGCACCAGCATGTCGTGCCCCAGGTTGAGTGAAACCTGCAGTGACTCCTACAATGACTGCTTCACTGTTCAAGAGGAGACTGTACCCCGTTATGTCACAGTTCAGCCGCAGCAATGTCTCCTGTATTGCAGTATCTGTCCAGATGCAGGAAGGCGTGCAGTGATGCCCTTCGACGCTCACTGCCTATGACCACGATGTTTAGCACACCCCACATGTTTTTTCTTCCCTCCCTGTAGGAAGTTTTTTTTCCATGTCCATATGTATATACATGTTTTTTATTTTGTGTTCTGTGCCCTGGTCCTACGAGAGAGACCGAGTTTCTTTTACCACCAGTATTGTCGACGCGAGGTAGGTGGCTGAGCATATGTAGACAGCCTGTACTGTCTGCACAAGCAGCCTATGCTGTCTGCCAGCTTAGTTCATATTTTGCGGCACTAAGGTGCTGCCCTCTAGACCTGCCAAGGTCAGTGGGACGCTGGTCCCACTCGCTGACTCACTCAGCGGCCCAGATGAAGTCAACAAGTCCTACTAGCTCTCTCCCTCGTGGGATGGCCCTCCCCGGCCAGGGGCACAACACACAAGCCTGTGTACCCACCACGACTTTGAAAATAAAGTAAAGAAGCCTCGGAAGACATATCATTCACTCACTCGCTACCAGCTCATCAAATAATCTCATTAAACATCTGCCCATGATGGTGAGGTTGTTCTGACATCCCTCTCTGCCCATGATGGTGGGTTGTTGTGACATCCCTCTCTGCCCATGATGGTGAGGTTGTTGTGACATCCCTCTCTGCTCATGATGGTGAGGTTGTTGTGACATCCCTCTCTGCTCATGATGGTGAGGTTGTTGTGACATCCCTCTCTGCCCATGATGGTGAGGTTGTTGTGACATCCCTCTCTGCCCATGATGGTGAGGTTGTTGTGACATCCCTCTCTGCCCATGATGGTGAGGTTGTTGTGACATCCCTCTCTGCTCATGATGGTGAGGTTGTTGTGACATCCCTCTCTGCTCATGATGGTGAGGTTGTTGTGACATCCCTCTCTGCTCATGATGGTGAGGTTGTTGTGACATCCCTCTCTGCTCATGATGGTGAGGTTGTTGTGACATCCCTCTCTGCTCATGATGGTGAGGTTGTTGTGACATCCCTCTCTGCTCATGATGGTGAGGTTGTTGTGACATCCCTCTCTGCTCATGATGGTGAGGTTGTTGTGACATCCCTCTCTGCTCATGATGGTGAGGTTGTTGTGACATCCCTCTCTGCTCATGATGGTGAGGTTGTTGTGACATCCCTCTCTGCTCATGATGGTGAGGTTGTTGTGACATCCCTCTCTGCTCATGATGGTGAGGTTGTTGTGACATCCCTCTCTGCTCATGATGTTGAGGTTGTTGTGACATCCCTCTCTGCTCATGATGGTGAGGTTGTTGTGACATCCCTCTCTGCTCATGATGGTGAGGTTGTTGTGACATCCCTCTCTGCTCATGATGGTGAGGTTGTTGTGACATCCCTCTCTGCTCATGATGGTGAGGTTGTTGTGACATCCCTCTCTGCTCATGGTGGTGAGGTTGTGACATCCCTCTCTGCTCATGATGGTGAGGTTGTTGTGACATCCCTCTCTGCTCATGATGGTGAGGTTGTTGTGACATCCCTCTCTGCTCCATGATGGTGAGGTTGTGACATCCCTCTCTGCTCATAATGGTGAGGTTGTTGTGACATCCCTCTCTGCTCATGATGGTGAGGTTGTTGTGACATCCCTCTCTGCTCATGATGGTGAGGTTGTTGTGACATCCCTCTCTGCTCATGATGGTGAGGTTGTTGTGACATCCCTCTCTGCTCATGATGGTGAGGTTGTTGTGACATCCCTCTCTGCTCCATCCCTCTCTGCTCATGATGGTGAGGTTGTTGTGACATGGATGGTGAGGTTGTTGTGACATCCCTCTCTGCTGCCATGGTGGTGAGGTTGTTGTGACATCCCTCTCTGCTCATGATGTGAGGTTGTTGTGACATCCCTCTCTGCTCATGATGGTGAGGTTGTTGTGACATGATGGTGAGGTTGTTGTGACATCCCTCTCTGCTCATGATGGTGAGGTTGTTGTGACATCCCTCTCTGCTCATGATGGTGAGGTTGTTGTGACATCCCTCTCTGCCCATGATGGTGAGGTTGTTGTGACATCCCTCTCTGCTCATGATGGTGAGGTTGTTGTGACATCCCTCTCTGCTCATGATGGTGAGGTTGTTGTGACATCCCTCTCTGCTCATGATGGTGAAGTTGTTGTCATGACATCCCTCTCTGCCCATGATGGTGAGGTTGTTGTGACATCCCTCTCTGCTCATGATGGTGAGGTTGTTGTGACATCCCTCTCTGCCCATGATGGTGAGGTTGTTGTGACATCCCTCTCTGCCCATGATGGTGAGGTTGTTGTGACATCCCTCTCTGCCCATGATGGTGAGGTTGTTGTGACATCCCTCTCTGCCCATGATGGTGAGGTTGTTGTGACATCCCTCTCTGCCCATGATGGTGAGGTTGTTGTGACATCCCTCTCTGCCCATGATGGTGAGGTTGTTGTGACATCCCTCTCTGCTCATGATGGTGAGGTTGTTGTGACATCCCTCTCTGCTCATGATGGTGAGGTTGTTGTGACATCCCTCTCTGCCCATGGTACATCTCTAACGGCAAACACGTAGAAGTTGTAGATATGTAAATGAAACAATTAACTGATGATTTTTCACAAAACTGTTGGTTTACACCGTAGTATGTCTGGCTGACACCTCGGTCCCCCTCCCATCTCCCTCCCCCCTCCCCCTCCCTCCCCTCCATCCCTCCCTCCCTCCCCCTCTCCCTCCCTCCCTCCCTCCCTCCCTCCTCCCTCCCTCCCCCTCCCCTCAAACCAGTCAATCACTGTTTACATGTCCCTCAACATTAACCCGTTCCTCACCGTCAAACTGTCTGCCACTCTCAACCAGTTTCATTAATATTGGTAGAATTACTGACAATATGTTAAGTAAAATGACACAAATGCAACTGATGTGACATATTATTGTGGCAACGTTTTGCTCTACCGAAGTTTTGCCAAATCGTTACGGATTGACATGAATCATAAGCATTACAGTTCTCTTAATTTGATGTGGAGATCCTTTATTTATGATTCCTGTCACTTGATAAGTGCCTATGCAACCCTTTATATGGGATGAATTATGATTATTAACATTAGGACATATTTTTTCCATTTGTGAGACCTGACAGATACATCATAATTATTTTGTATTCAATTCTTAAAATTATTTGGTTGGCGTAATCTTATTTCCTCCAGAGAAAAATAACCTTTGTAGTAAATATTAGACAACCATTCTACAGTTTTGCTGGTCAGTTTACTTTGTAAGACCGTACTTAATATCTAATCTGATTCACCCAAATCAAAGTTATGACTCAGGGACATAAGAGTGCTTTCTAATTTGACCCTAAATTGTTGTAAATTATGATAATTATATTCTGGAGTTCTTAAATTAATCACAGTGTTTACTAGGTCTAATCTACTTTGCCCCAAATTACCATAGGTCACCTCTAACAAGTCAACAACCTCTAGGTAGCTAGAGTCTGTATTTTGGAATCCTCTAATCAATGCATGAGTCATTGTCTGCATCGCTCTTGGGCCGTGTAGACCCCCTTGCCTAACGCTCCTCAATAACCTGGCAGCAGTGGTACGAGGAGGTGTTGTGCATTCGCTGCCTGGATGAGGTAGAGTGCAGTCGTGCTTTGCACCCCTCTACTGTTTTCCCAGACGAGCTACTCAGTCAACAACATGGCGCCAGGTGTGTGCAGGAGAGTGAATACTGTGGGCATTGAACTCATTAGTGGGGCTTTAACGCCTACGTCAGTCGATGTGTTATTGCCCAAAATTATAAGAGAGACATACGGCATCAGAGACGAGGATTTATATGGAGTGGCACTGAACGGTGTATATAGAATTTTCGTGAAAGTGCTAACTGCTCAAGTATACGAGGCTTTGGTTGATCGTTACCAAGATGTCAGCATTAACGTAACACCGGCAGTGAGGGTCAAGTTGACGGATGTATCATGACATTATTCGTGGGTTAAGCTCCGCAACGTGCCTTTTGAGGCTGATGAGGTAGATATTCGAAATGTATTCGAATGTTATGGAACTGTACATCTGGCCCAACCTGGCAAATGGGTAAAAGGAGCTTACACAGGATTTCCTGAGGGTTCTTTTAATCTCAAGATGACGCTAAGGCATCCTATACCCTCGTATGTATATCTCAGAGTTTAGAACCCAGGTAATGGTAGCGTATGCAGGGCAGAGACGTACGTGCCGACTGTGTGGCGAATATGACCATATGGCAGCAGACTGTGGCAAGCGGAGTATGGCTTCTGGGCCGGCAAGGGGCGGAGCACCTGCACATGAGCACCCGATGCCTAAGGAAGAACGGGGGCAAGGAGGAGGGCGTGGTCGCATGTGGAGTGAAGAGGTAATGGCTCCTCCTGTGGAATCGGAAGAAGGGGTGATCCATGAATCACCTGGCCCATCAACAGTGGCTCCTGGGCCGGCAAGGGGCGGAGCACCTGCACATGAGCACCCGATGCCTAAGGAAGAATGGGTGCAAGGAGGAGGGCGTGGTCGCATGTGGAGTGAAGAGGTGGTGGCACTTCCTGTGGAATCGGAAGAAGTGGTGATCCATGAATCACCTGGCCCATCAACAGTACAGTTGTCAAGTGAGGAGGTGCAGGAGGGCGCAGCAGTGAAGGCTATTGAGGAGGAGTTGGAGACGGTGATACAGGCTATGTTACAGTCTACGGAGGTGGAGAGTTACAGCGAACAAGAACCTGGGATCAGGGCCGAAGGTGTGTGCGGGGAAGGGGAGGATCAGGTGGCACCTGTGGTGGACAGTGTGAGTGCCATGGAAGGACATGGAGGCGGATTAAGGATGGTAGAGGTGGAAGTCCATTGTGCTGGCTCCCAGGACTCAGATATGGAAACTGAGGGAGCTACAAGGAAAAGGGCAGCAGCGTCAGATTCGGACGATGTTCTGACGCCGGCGCAAAGGCCGGGGAAAAAGACATGGGGTTATGGTACCCAGAGTGACTCTGCGAGAGGGCCACAACAGAAGGGGGGGGATGGTTGGGAAGGAGGGTGGAGTCTGTGGCAAAGGCACAGTCCAGGGGAACGGTCTGAAAGGGAAGAATCTTGACATGAGGAGGGGAAGGAAACCTTAAACTGGCCTCAGGTGTGTAACAATAAATATTAATGGTCTGTGTGATGGTGTTAAACGGGAGTACTTCAGGATGTTTTTGAATAGGTACAAGGTTGACGTAGCTTTTGTGCAGGAGCACAATTTTAAGCTTGGTCGTGAATTAGTGGTGCCTGGGTATCAGCCTTATGTGTTGCCGTCTGAGCATTTAAAAGGAGGAGTGGGTGTGTTGATGAGGGAGGCGAGCCCGTTTGTATTGCATAGGAAAGAGGGGGGGAGGGGGGAGAGTATTACGTGTGGAAGGATGGTGGATGGGAGAGAGAGTGGCGTTTGTGTGTGTGTATGCCCCAGCAGAAAGTGACGTGAAAGTGAAGATGGATTTTGTGCGGGAGGAGCTCGTGTACTACCTACGCACATTACCGTCTGTGGCGATTGTGGGGGGGATTGGAATTGTGTAATTAATAGGACAGACGTGGAACCCAGAGGAGCGGGATATTTTTCCTCAGTCTTGGGGGGCCTGCTTAGAGATCTTCATTTACGTGATGCTTTCGGGGGAGGTCTGTGGGAGGTGGAACATACGTTTATAAGAAGGGGATATGCGGCTCGTTTGGACAGGTTATATTTATCTCAGAGGGTTTTGGTAGAGTCTTTTAAAACTATTGAGATGGTGTCTTCCGATCATAGGGCAGTATTAGTGGAGGTGGGATGGGATGCTTTGGCTCGCAGGCAGGGAAGTTATTGGAAACTGAACACGATGGTTTTGGGGGATAGGGAGGGAGTGGAAGCGTTTGCAATATTTTGGAAACAGCTCTGTGCAGACAGAAGGACTGAGGAAGATGTGGTAGGATGGTGGGATAGTGTGGCTAAGTTAAGAATATGTCAATTTTATGTGAGGGAGGGCAAATGCATTAATCAATTGTGGTATGGTTTGTCAAATTATTTAGAATCTAGATTACAGGATTGTTACGAGGGGGGGGGGGGTCGTGGCCGGGGTGTACCCGGTGGAGGATATACACATGTTGAAGGACAGGATTTGCAAGAAGAACGTTTTGTAGCCGTACGGGTACAGGCGGGGTTGGACGAAGTACTCTGGGGCGACAAGCCATCAGCTTGTGTGCTGCGAGGACAGAAGGTACGACAGCGAACGACTACAATACCGGGTTTGCAAGTCATATCTTCTGTGGGGGGTTTTAGAGAGGGTCAGGTATTAAGGGACACCAAGGGGATGAGTACATATGCAGATAGATGGTTTGAGGAATACGGGAAAAGTAGTGGGGTGGATGGCGAGGTTCTTGGGAAGGTATGTATGTGCCGTGCAAACTGGGGAGGAGTGATCGGGAGGCACTGGGTGGGGTCATTGAGGAGGGGGAAATATGGAGAGCCTTTATGGACATGAGGAAGGGTAAGGCACCCGGGATCGATGGTTTACCAAGCGAATTTTATGTACAGCACTGGGGTCTGCTTAGGGGTTTCCTAGTAAGGTTAATGAATGCCATGAAAGACGGAGGTAAGATGGGAGAATCTCAGGCAACAGCGGTGGTGCTGTTGGTTCCAAAGGGTAAACAGCAGAGTACCCTTTGGGATTACCGAGCCATTTCGTTGCTTTGTGCTGATTATAAATTATATGCGAAAATTCTTGGGAATCGGCTTAAATGTGTTGTGGGGAGGGTTGTGTTTGAGTCTCAGTTTGGGTTACCTGGTAGGTCAATGGGCGAGGGCCACGGGATTATTAAGAGGTTCCTGGAGGACATGGAAAGGGGAAGAGGGGCGTTGGTGGCGTTGGATTGGCAAGGGGCTTATGATAGGGTGGAAAGAAAGGCTTTGAGGGATATTCTCCTACGACAGGGGTTTGGCGAAGAAATAGTGGGGTGGGTGGATACATTGTACTCAAACGCGAAGGTAAGGGTGCAAATCAATGGGTGTGTGTGGGGGGGGAGTCAACATGGAGCGGGGTCTTCGGCAGGGATGTCCTTTATCACAAATATTGTTTGCATGTGTTCAGGATCCCTTTTATAGGATGGTGGAGGATCATCTAAGGACGGGGGGGAGGGATGGTGAGCTGAAGCCGTGGCCTGGTTTGGTGGGCTATGTTGATGATACCACTATTTTGGTAAGTGAGGAGACACGGTTAGGACTTTTGGGGGAAGTTGTACACACTTTTGGGAGAGCTACTGGGATGAAGATAAATCTGGAAAAGTCAATGATCATGGGGCAGGGAGAGTGGGCAGAGAGATTAGATTGGGGATGTGATGTTGTGCAGCGGAGGACCGGGAGTCTGAAAATCTGTGGTGTCATGTATGAGGCTGACCTGAGTGCTGCAAGGGTTAGCAATTCGAATAGGATGGTGGAACAGGTGCAGCGACGGTTGGGAATGCTGCGACCTCACCATTTAACCCTTAGGCAACGTGCAATTGTCATCAATGTATTACTATATAGTAAAGTCTGGTTTGTTTCGGCTGTGATGCCGTTAACAGGAATGGCGATTACGAGTATTCTTTAGAATGGTGTTCAAATTTTTGTGGGGTTCAGGGTGCAACTGGTTGCGAAGGGAGGTAGTGACATTGCCGGTATGTAGGGGAGGGTTGGGTTTGTTGGACTTGAGAAAGCGCGTGAAATGTGTGTTTATTAAGAGGGAAGTGATGAGTGCAGGTGGATGGAGGGAGGGTCAGCTAGATAAGGTACATGCTCACATGAAGAAATGGTATGGAGGGGCGGAAATGAAGGAATGTGAAACAGTGTTACGTGCCTTAATGTTAGCCAGGGAACCGGGAAAAGTAAAGGTGGGAACTTTGTGTAAATCGTTAGGAGGATATGTAATGGCGCCAGTTGAAGGGATCTACCCCATGTATGCATGGGATGTAATATGGCGAAGATTTAGTAAATTAAGGATACGACCTAGGGCGCGTGAGGTTATGTACCATTTCCTGCATGGGATTTTGCCAACGGGAGCGATGCTCCGAGATAGGAGGGTTATTGAGGGTGGAGGGTGTGGCAGATGCAGTGGGGAAGAGACTTGCAATCCCATTCATTGACAACTGGAACAACTTTTATGGCAAACATGATATGTATGCAAGGGATGGGGTACATCTCTCTGGGGCAGGGGTGGTAGCACTTGCAGACTCGATTGAGAAGGCCATTGGTGAAATGCCTATGATTTTAAACTGATGGAAGATAGAGGTATGGGTGTGTGTGGGAAACAAGCAGGTTGCAACACTAGGGTTGGAAACAGTAAATGTATAAAAGGCATTCAGCATGAAGTTATAAATAAAGACAATAGATCAGGTCAGCAAACAAAGGGGGACAGCAGATGGCAGCAAGGGACTAACTCCCTTAAGGTTTACTATACTAATAGCAGGAGTGTAAGAAATAAGATAGATGAGCTAAGATTAATTGCAAGTGCAGGAAACATAGATATTATTGCTATAACAGAGACCTGGCTCAATCTGAAAGATAGAGAGATGGCCTCTGAATGTCACATACAAGGCTATAAATTATTCCACACTGACAGGGTCAACAGGAAAGGTGGTGGAATAGCGATGTTTGTCAGAGACAATTTAAATTGTTGTGTTAGACAAGATATTAAATTAGAAGCGTCAGCCACTGAATCTGTTTGGTTACAGCTTCTCGAGGGCCGAGAAAAACTAATTTTGGGTGTGATTTACAGGGCCCCAAATCTTGATAGGGAGTGCAGTAAACTTCTATGGGACGAAATTCGTAAGGCATCTACATATGAAAATGTTGTGCTAATGGGAGATTTCAACTATAGACAGATTGACTGGAGCAATTTGACAGGAAATTTAGAGTCAGGTGACTTTCTTGATATGATCCAGGATTGTTTTTTAAAACAGTTTGTGACAGAGCCAACTAGGGGAAATAACCTCCTTGATTTGGTTCTTGCCAGTAGGGAAACACTAATTAATAATCTTGAGGTTAATGATGAGCTTGGGGAAAGTGATCACAAATCACTCAGTTTTAATATATCATGGAATTCCCCTAATAATGGCAATCAAGTCTCCGTCCCTGACTTTCGCTTGGCTGATTTCATAGGACTGAAAAATTACTTAGGTGGGCTGAACTGGAATGACCTGACTAAGGGTCAGGTAGGTGGTGATGGTTGCCGATATGATGCTGCTCAGTCAAATTATGTTCCAAATAGGGAAATCAGATCAAACAAAAATGATCCTAAATGGATGAACAATAGATTAAAATATCTGATTGGTCAAAAGAGAGGCATATATAGGCAAATCAAAAGAGGAGAGGGGCAATTAAGAAATCGATATATTCAGTTAAAGAGAGAAATAAAAAAGGGAATTAGAAAAGCAAAAAGAGATTATGAGGTTAAAGTTGCAAGAGAATCGAAGACTAACCCAAAAGGATTCTTTCAGGTATACAGAAGTAAGATCAGGGACAAGATAGGCCCACTCAAAAGTTCCTCGGGTCAGCTCACTGACAGTAATAAGGAAATGTGTAGAATTTTTAACACATACTTCCTCTCAGTTTTTACACAGGAGGATACCAGCGATATTCCAGTAATGATAAATTATGTAGAACAGGACGATAATAAACTGTGCACGATTAGAGTCACAAGTGACATGGTCCTTAGGCAAATAGATAAATTAAAACCTAACAAATCCCCAGGCCCTGATGAACTGTATGCAAGGGTTCTAAAGGAATGTAAAGAGGAGCTTAGCACACCTTTGGCTAATCTTTTCAACATATCACTACAAACTGATATGGTGCCAGATAAGTGGAAAATGGCAAATGTCAAAGCAGGTGACAGGTCCTAAGCTTCGAACTATAGACCAATAAGCCTAACCTCCATAGTGGGAAAATTTATGGAATCAATAATTGCCGAGGCAGTTCGTAGCCACCTTGAAAAGCATAAATTAATCAACGAATCTCAGCATGGTTTTACAAAGGGTCGTTCCTGCCTTATGAATTTATTAACTTTTTTCACTAAGGTATTTGAGGAGGTAGATCATGGTAATGAATATGATATTGTGTATATGGACTTCAGTAAGGCTTTTGACAGGGTCCCACATCAGAGACTATTGAGGAAAATTAAAGCACATGGAATAGGAGAAATTTTTTCCTGGATAGAGGCATGGTTGACAAATAGGCAGCAGAGAGTTTGCATAAATGGGGAGAAATCAAAGTGGGGAAGCGTCACGAGCGGTTTTCCACAGGGGTCGGTGTTGGGCCCCCTGCTGTTCACAATCTACATAAACGACATAGATGAGGGCATAAAGAGCGACATCGGCAAGTTTGCCGATGACACCAAAATAGGCCGTCGAATTCATTCTGACGAGGACATTCGAGCACTCCAGGAAGATTTGAATAGACTGATGCAGTGGTCGGAGAAGTGGCAGATGCAGTTTAATATAGACAAATGCAAAGTTCTAAATGTTGGACAGGACAATAACCATGCCACATATAAACTAAATAATGTAGATCTTAATATTACGGATTGCGAAAAAGATTTAGGAGTTCTGGTTAGCAGTAATCTGAAACCAAGACAACAGTGCATAAGTGTTCGCAATAAAGCTAACAGAATCCTTGGCTTCATATCAAGAAGCATAAATAATAGGAGTCCTGAGGTTGTTCATCAACTCTATACATCCTTGGTTAGGCCTCATTTAGATTATGCTGCACAGTTTTGGTCACCGTATTACAGAATGGATATAAATTCTCTGGAAAATGTACAAAGGAGGATGACAAAGTTGATCCCATGTATCAGAAACCTTCCCTATGAGGATAGACTAAGGGCCCTGAATCTGCATTCTCTAGAAAGACGTAGAATTAGGGGGGATATGATTGAGGTGTATAAATGGAAGACAGGAATAAATAAAGGGGATGTAAATAGTGTGCTGAAAATATCTAGCCTAGATAGGACTCGCAGCAATGGTTTTAAGTTGGAAAAATTCAGATTCAGGAAGGATATAGGAAAGTACTGGTTTGGTAATAGAGTTGTGGATGAGTGGAACAAACTCCCGAGTACAGTTATAGAGGCCAGAACGTTGTGTAGCTTTAAAAATAGGTTGGATAAATACATGAGTGGATGTGGGTGGGTGTGAGTTGGACCTGATAGCTTGTGCTACCAGGTCGGTTGCCGTGTTCCTCCCTTAAGTCAATGTGACCTGACCTGACTAGGTTGGGTGCATTGGCTTAAGCCGGTAGGAGACTTGGACCTGCCTCACATGGGCCAGTAGGCCTTCTGCAGTGTTCCTTCGTTCTTATGTTCTTATGTTCTTATATGTCATCGTGGACTACATATATGTTTTATGGGGTATGAGGGGGAAGGTGGGTGGGGACGTGATGAGAAGGACTTTGGCGGCGACGTTTTATCGAACTTTGTGTCGCAATAGAGACATTTTTGGGAAAAGGTGGGAAGAGTATTTTTCTGAGGGTTATAGAGGACTAACAATATTGAATTTATTGGCGTTATAAGGGGGCTTTATCTGCCGGGGTGAGTAGGTTGGTAAAGGGGGGGGGGGGGTTCAGGGGATTTCAACGGGCTCACCTCCTTGGGTATGCAGTGATGTGGTTGGGTGTGATTGGAGGTACTAGTGTGTGACCAGATGAGAGGTTGTGCAAGATTAGTTTTGTTTAGTTCTCTTGATGGGGAAGGTGTAAGGAGCAGATTAAATATATAACATGTATTAATGTATAACCTATAAATTATATAACATGTATATTTCTTTGGTAGAGTATTATGTTCCACTTGCACTGGTATTGCAATTGAATTTGAATTTTTCTTGAGAGGGTTTTCCTTTCACTATGTTCCTTGAAGCACTGAGTTATTTTTGCCTTTTTTGTAACGTGGTCCAGCATCAGTTTTGACGTAATTACCTATTATTGTTATTATTATTTAAGGTATTGTAATTTTGGTAGTCCTGTACCATTCATGGTTGTAAATAATGTTTCCTCAAGTGACATGTGTCATAATAATCCTAAATTGAGGATAATTAATGTCATGATTATTCATGTTGGTGATAGGGTTAGTTTTCAATGTGTGTGTGTGAGTGGGGGGGGGGGGATGATAGGTCACCTGTGTTGCAGCACAGGTTTCTTAATAAGGCATATTGTAGGTCTGGTGTATTTGTTGCGAGTGGTATTATGGGTGATTGTCATTAAGCTTGGTGCATTATTGTGTTGAGGTTGTAATTTTAGGAGTTTTATTTATAGCCATTTTGTGGCCTTTGTTATTATAACTTTATTCCTTCTTAAATTGTGATATGTTTTAAAAACTTGTATATAGTAGACTGTCAGATGTTGCCTGGATTGTTTTGTGTTTATATATTGTTTTATTGATGTTGTCCTTGTTCAAGTTTTTTTTTTAATTTTAAGTGAACAAGGGAATGTGGACTGTATTCATTGGTGGGGGGGGGACTGTAAGTAATAATGGGTAGATACCATTATATGTATGAACCCTTGTGTACTTGTGAAACAATGTACGTACGGCAGTCTGTAGGTTGTGTTAAGTTTATTTTAAGGGCCTTATGTATGTGCTTATTCAGTAGATTGTGTAGTGAATGTTATTGCTCATCATCAGTGTCAGTGTTACATATTAATATATGTACCTATAAATATTTGTACATGAAGTTTTAAATAAAATAAAAAAAAATCAATGCATGAGCATTACTTTTCACCTGCCCATTGAGATCAAATAATTTTGTGACATCTGTTAAGTCATCCCTCACACGCACCGCAGCCTTAAGACCAGAATTCCTCCCAGTTGTCTCCTAGACTAAATGTTGGTAGACGTAACTGGGAGTTTGGGCAAATACCTGGCATTTACATTACTAGACTGGTCAACTGCAATATTTATTCACTTCAGTCTATTTAATACCTCACTCTTACATGATATTATTTTATCTTCTAGTTCATAATACTGATTAATGAATACTGTAATTCTCTTTCATTATCATCTGCACAATTCACCAGCAAATCTCCTTCATATTCTATGTAATATAATTTATATTACACATACCTGTTCTCTAATCATTCCAGATGTAATTCTAAATTAACATTATTCACAGTTTCTTCTGCCACCAATTCCAAGCATTTATTATGAGCTCTGGTTACAAGACCTTTTTTAGCATTCAGTGATATCTTTATAGCTTTAATACCCAGGAATTTACTATTTGCATTAATTACATTAATCTCATCCATGGTTCCTTTATGTATTAGACTGAATCAATGAACACTGGTTGTACAAATTATACAATGAGACTGGATGTATTTATTACAACATGCTCTAAATATCCTAGCCAAATATTTCCTGGCTTAGCAAATTAAAATATAATTGTCATTATTATAATCAGAAAGAAGACACAATTATTATTCTTAGCCCTAACTGAGCTTAACAAATTAACATTTATAGTACATCGGAATTCGTCTCTCAGCCCTTAAGTAGAGAGGACGTGTGCTGCTGCTACCCCCTGGTGTTGACTGGGTGCAGTAATATTTTCACAACATGGCGCAGGCTTGTCGCCGGAGGGTTAATACAGTCTGTATTGAATTAACCAGTGGAGCTATCACGGGGCCGTCTATGGAGCTACTTCTACCAGCAATAATTAGAGACACCTACGGCGTAGCTACTGAAGAGATTTGTGGACTTGCCTTGAATGGCACGAAGAGGATATTTCTTAAATTCAATTCGACGAGTATGTATGAGACAGTGGTGAACAAGTTTCAGGAAGTGGCCATACCTGTGAATCATGATGTCACGGTGAGGATGCATGATGTATCAAGTTACTTCACTTGGGTGAAGATCAGGAATGTGCCATTTGAGGCGGATGCATCTGACATAAGGTTTGCCATGAGTAAATATGGGACGGTACACACGGTCACTGCAGGAAGATGGTCAGCTGGTACGTATATGGGGATACCTGAGGGTACGTACTCTGCAAAGATGATGATACGACATCCTATACCATCGTATGTGGTGATGGAAGAATTCAGAACTCAGGTATTTGTCACATATGCAGGGCAACGACGCACTTGTCGTTTGTGTGGGTCGTATGAACATCTGGCAGCGCAATGTGGTAGAGGACGTGGAGACAACGACCTGCAACAACGAAGAAACGTAGAGGTGAGGAGAGTGGAGCAAGAGCAGCCTTTTTCGACACTGACTCCGCAGAGTGCGTCATGGAGTGAGGAGGTTGAGAAGGCAGAGAAGATGGCAGGTGCTACGAGTGGGGGGGACTCCCCTTCCTTGGACGTGGTTCAGGCATTGGAGGAGATCATCGCGGAAGTGAATGATAGCAAGGAGGAAGCATCGACGACGCTTGTGGATATTTTGGGCACGGGGCCGTATCAGGAAGAAGGCACGATCCTGGATCTTGGGACTATTATGGAGGACGGAGGGGAGAAGGTAGTTCGTCCTAAGGTGTGTGACAAGGCTGTCTTGTCAGTGAATACGGTGGAGGTTGAGGTTCATCGTGGTGATGAGCTTGATGACGAGATGCAGGTCAACGGTACGACGCGAAAGCGCGCAGCAGTGCTTTATGATTCAGATGAAGTGCTTACGCCCGCACAACGTTCAGGGAAGAAAACATGGGTAGATGTCACGCAGGGGGGTTCAAAAGACCCTCAGGGACAGGGATCGAGTAAGAGTGCACAAAAAGGGGGGGGGAGGGATAAGAGTGCAATGAGGCGATCAGGTGACAAAAAAGTTGTGTCAAGAGGGAAACCACCTTTGTCGGTTTTAAGTGCTTGACATTGAACATCAATGGTTTGAGGTCGCAGAGAAAGTGTGAGTGGTTTAGGGAGTTTTTGGAGCGTCATGGTGTTGACGTTGTGTTCTTGCAGGAGCATAATTATAGACATGGTTATGAGTTGAAGGTGGAGGGATATAAGGTGTATGTTGAACATGCGGTCAGATTGAAAGGCGGTGTGGCTATATTGGTAAAGGAAACTAGCCCGTTGGTTGTCAGGCATTGTGAAGGGGGGGAGGGGAGGGTGATACGTGTGGATGGATTATGGGGTCAGGTCAAGATGACGTTGGTGTGTGTGTATGGACCGGCAGAGGGAGATGTACGCGTTAAGAATAAATTTGTGAGGGACGTGTTGGTTTACTACTTGCGTGGATTGCCAGGGGTAGCCGTGATAGGAGGTGATTGGAACTGTGTGATAAGGCGTAAGGATGTGGAACCGAGGGGGGCGGGGCATTGTATGGGAATATTGGGAGAATTGTTATCAGGGGTGGGTTTGATCGATATCTGTGGGGGGGGAGGTAGAACATACATTTATTATGCGTGGGTATGCTGCTAGGCTCGATCGTTTGTACGTCCCCAGAAGGGTAGTAATACATAGGGTGAGGGTGTTGGATGTGGTATTTTCTGATCATAGGGGTGTTATGGTGGATTTGGGTTGGGAGGGGTTGCCACGAAGGGGTAGGGGGTATTGGAAGTTAAATGTAAAGTTGCTGCATGAAGAAGAATATAGACAGTCATTTAAACAGTTTTGGGAGGGGTTGGAGGCAGAAGCGCCTGGGAATGGTGATTTGGTTAGATGGTGGGACTCGGTGGCGAAATCAGGTATTAAGGATTTTTATGTACGTAATGGGAGGGAATATAATAGGTTAAAGTATGGGTTTCAATCTTATCTTGAGGGGCAGTTGAGGGCTTGCTACAAACGTGGGAGGGTTAGTTACCCGGTGGGAGATATTGAGGGATTAAAAGAGAGCATTAGGGATTTGCAAAATGAAAGATTTGATGGTGCACGCGTTTTGGCGGGGTTGGAGGAGGTGTTATGGGGTGATAGGCCATCGGCGTGTGTATAGAGAGGACAGCGTAAGAGGAGAGCGGCGACGGAGATGATGGGATTAACTGTTCATGTGGGGATGGGAGGGTATAGGGAAGGGCAGGTATTGATGTCGACTGAAGGTATGAGTGGATATCTTTATGTATGGTTTAGGTCATATGCACAACATGTGGGTATACGAGATGATGCTTTAAGGGAAATGGGTGGTTATGTGCAATGCGAGCTTGATGGTAGAGATAGAGAGACTTTGGAAGGACAGATTACAGAAGGGGAAATTTGGCAAGCTATAGCAGGGGCAAGTTTAGGTAAGGCACCGGGTGTAGACGGGTTGCCTAATGATTTTTATGTTAAGAATTGGGAAGTATTGAGGAGATTTTTAGTCAGATTGTTCAATGTAATGAAGGAAGATGGGGCAATGGGTGAGCAGCAAAGGACTGCTGTTGTTGTATTAGTGCCGAAGGGTGGATAGACCACGGTAGAAGATTACCGTGCAATATCGCTTATGTGCGGTGATTATAAGTTATTTGCAAGGGTATTAGGGAACAGAATCAAACAGGTTTTAGATAAAGTAATTGATAGAGGACAATATGGCATACCGGGTAGATCAATGTATGAAGGGCATGGAGTTATTAGGAGTTTTATAGAGCATAGGGGGGAGGGGGGAGGGTGTGTTTTGGCTCTGGATTGGAGAGCTGCTTATGATAGCGTAGAAAGGGATGCATTATGGAGTTTTATGCATTGGTTGGGTTTCGGGAGGGAAATTGTTTCTTGGGCAAAAACTTTGTATCTGGGTGCAGTTATGAGAATTCAGGTTAATGGACGACTAGGTGATAGCATACAGATGGGAAGGGGTTTGCGACAGGGATGACCTCTGTCGCAAATTTTGTTTGCATGTCTTCAGGAACCCTTTTATAGGGCAGTTAGGTGGAGTATAGCGAGAGCGAGGGTTGGTTTTGCACGAGAAGGGGAAGCGGGTATAGTGGGTTACGTGGATGATACGACTGTCTTGGTGAGGGATGTGAGGGATTTACATAAGGTAGGAAGGGTGATAGACGTTTTTGGTGAGGCTACGGGGATGAAAATTAATGTAGTAAAGTCCAAGTATTTGGATCTAGGGGATAGTGTACATAATGGTGGGACTGTTGAGGGTGGGTGGCGTGTGGTGGATCAGTTGTTGATATGTGGGATAGTGTACATGCGGAATGATAGGGATGCACAAGAGGCAAATTCGAGGCGCACCGTGGATGGAGTTTTGAAAAGATTGGGAGGTTTGAGGGCAGAGCAATTAACGTTGCATCAAAGGGTTATAGTCACGAATGTCCTGTTGTATAGCCCAAAATTCGTTCACTTGTTATTTGTCCTGTTTCAGGCTGTGCTGCTGCATTCTTCTGATCCCTTTCCTGATGAATCATTTAATGAGAGTGCGCTTCTTCTGCGCGCTGGTATACCATATTAACAGGTCTTGTTCGTTCTCTGCTGCATTATACTGCAGTCCGTATTTATTTGAACAGATGGTATACAGTTTGCTTTCTATATCTCTTCCCTTCCCGTGCATTCTGTATCTCGGATATTGCACTCTTGATCTCTTTTCTTCTGCCGCCCATCTTGTTAGATGATTTTTAACACTCACCATCATCTGTGGGGAGGGTCTCACTGTAACTTTCGTGGTGATCAGTTGGAGACTCTTCTCACTTCTCATCCTCTTCATGTCTTAAATACGTGTGCTCCCACCCATTTTGACTCTCGCACTGTCTCTTGCACTGATCTTTCTAGCTGCCCTTCATCAATCACACTTGATTACGCTTGGTCTTTTCTGCCGGATTTGCACGATAGTGATCACTTTCCTATTCTTCTTACTTCTACTACGTATTCCCGACCACCTCGTAGCCCTCGTTGGCAATTTGGATGAGCAAATTGAATTTACCGCTTCTTGTGGGGACCCTTCTTCGTACTCTACTGATGAGCTGGTGCACCAGTTTTCGACCTCAGTTTTGACTGCAGCATCGCATTCAATTCCTCAAAATTCAGGCAGGCATTTTCAGACATGCGTGCCTGTGTGTGCCCGTGCAATGCAATTGAAGCGTGTTGCGTGGGGCCGTTATCGGTATAATTGGACCTCAGATCGTATTTTGGATTTTAAGCAGGCAAGGGCAGTCGCTTGCCGCGTCATGCGCGACGCTAAATGCACTTATTGGCAAGATTATGTGTCTATCATTACCTCGACTTCCCCTATGTGTGCAGTTTGGAAGAAGGTATGGAAGTTGTGTGGCAAGTACACTCCGGACCCAGCTCCCGTTTTGCACGTTGCTGGTGTTAGTGTAATGGAACCTCTTGAAGTTGCCACGGAAATCTTCTTCGTGTCTCCCAAGGGCTTCACCTCTGTCCCTTATTTTTCGCATCTAAGTCTACCAAGGAGAAATTGCCCTTGGATTTCTCTACTAGAATGGAGTCAATATAACATACCTTTCACTCTCCTATAGCTAGATTCCACACTTTCCACTTGCCAGTTATTGGAAGCTGGGTCTGATGATATTCATATCAGTGTGCTACAACATCTGCATTCTACAGCCCTTACAGTCCTTTTGCGTCTTTTCAATCTTATTTAGATGCGAGGGGTTCTCCCTCAACAATGGAAATCTGCCATTGTCCTACCATTTCTCAAACCAGGCACTCAAGGGATTGATACCTCTAATTATAATCCCATTGCTCTAACCAGTGTAGTCTGTAATGTGATGAAATGATTTGCGAATAGACGTCTTCTCGCCAATATGGCTTTCGCAAGGGGCGCTCTACTTTGGATCCCTTGCTTTACTTAGATATGTATGTGAGAAATGCCTTTGCTAACAAACTTTCCATCCTAGTAGTCTTTTTTGATCTTGCGAAGGCATATGACACCACTTAGAGGTATAACATTTTAATCCAAGCCCACTCCTTAGGCCTCTGTGGTAATCTGCCAACTTTCCTAGCTGCTTTCTTTTCCAATAGACATTTTCGTGTCCGTGTTGGTGCCTTACTGTCTTCAGACTTGTTCAGGCCGAGGGATTCCAAAAAGGTTGTGTCCTTAGCACAACCTTTTTTTCTCTTGGCTATAAATGATCTACCGTCCATTCTTCCATCTCATATTTCGTCGTCGCTTTATATGGATAACTTTGCTATAGCTTACGCAGGCGTTGAATGTCACCTGGAAACAGCCTCCCTTCAAGATACGATTGACTGTGTTTCCCATTGAGCCAATTCTCGTGGATTTAAACTTTTTTGGTGCAAAAACCCATTTCATTACTTTCACTAGACGTCCTCTTGTCCCAAATATTCCATTTTACTTCCACGGCTTGCGTATCCCAAAATGTGACATGGTCTAGTTTCTTGGCCTTCTGTTCGATCGCCGGTTGACGTGGAAACCTCAGTTTTCCTCTTTGAAAGCAGCTTGCCATGGTCGGCTAAACCTCCTTAAAATTCTTGCCCATCACTCATGGGGGCAGATCGCAGGACTCTCCTTCATTTGCATTCCGCCCTAGTCTTGTCGAAGCTGGATTATGGCGACCAAGTCTATTCTGCGGCTGCTCCAGCAACTCTCTCTAAGCTAGATTCCCTTCATCATCAAGGTTTATGTTTATGCCTTGGTGCTTTTCGTTCATCCACTGTTGAAAGCCTCTATGCTGAGGTAATTGTTTCTTCCTTAGCCGATCGTCGTGATGCTCATTGCCTTTATTACTTTGTCCACTCTCATGACCTTCGTGTTCCTTCTGTGTATAGGTTGGTCTCCGACGTTAGCAGAGTTCCGCTATTTGATCGACGCCCCTGTTTACTGCATCCGTTTTCTCTTCATCTTCACTCACTCAGGTCTTCTCTCCAGTTGCCTCCCTTGTATGTTCGTGTAGCATCGGCCGGAAGTTACCAAGAAACGGAGAGCGAGAAGGAGCCATAGGTATGAGAACTTTAGCACATGGCAGTAGAGGAGAACAGACACGAACCCTTGGGAGGTTCTGACTGTTTGTGTCTGTTCTCCCATACTGCCATGTGCTGAAGCTCTCATACCTATGGCTGCTTCTCGCTCTGTTTTTCTTGATTACTTCCGGTCTCATGCTCGGGCTGTCGCTGTTTATACAGATAATAATATAGATAATAATAATATTTAGTTGGTTCTAAATCTTCTGACAGTGTTGGGCTCACGGCAGTGTTCCCTGACAATGTTGTCTGGGGTCATTTGTTACACTCAGCTTTTTAACCGCCGAGTTGTATGCTATCCTCATAACACTTCTTCGTATTTCATGTATGTCTCCTTCAGCATTTGTGATCGTTTCAGATTCCCTCAGCACTTTGCATGCAAGCTATTAAACAATTTGATCCTTTTCATCTGTTGGTCCTTATTCAACTTTCGTTGTTTTATGTAGCTAGCAAAAATAAAGACATTGTTTCTGTTGGGTCTCTGGACACGTTGGTGTGCGGGGCAATGAACAGGTTGACGCTGCAGCACGGTCAGTAGTATGTGATCTTCCGGTTTCCTATAGAGGCATTCCATTCAAGGACTATTTTACTGTCATCTCTACCGTCTTCGCAACCGTTGGCAACAGCGGTGATCAGATATGTACCATAACAAATTACATTCTGTTAAACCACGTTTGGGTTAGTGGCCGTCTTCTTACCACTGTTGCTGTACTCGGGAGAGTGCGCTCTCCCGTTTCTGCATTGGCCATACTCGTCTTACCCATGGGTATCTCAGGGAGCAACACACTATTCTTCTCTGTTGATTGTACAGTTTACCCAAGAGCTTGCAGAATTTACCTCTAATATCGCTTTACCGCTCTTACTTCATCTTCCGTCCTTACTCTCGGCTCACTTTTTGACTTTTTGTCAGCAACTGCTTTGCTGTTCGAACTTTGAAGTATAGCTGTTAGCGACCCTTCCACTTTTCTTCCCTCGCCTCTGATCTTTTTCCAACTAGCTGTTTGTAGACCCGGCACTATTTTCTGCCCCACAGGGCTACATGACCCTTGCTCGCTTAGCGCTCTATTTGATTTTCATAATAATAATAAAGCAGCTGGGATTGATGGGATAAAGATTGAAACATTAAAAGCAGGTGTAATTATAGTTTTGGAATGGTTGGTGCTTTTATTTAATAAATCCCCTCAAAGAAGGTTCCTTGATGTTGGTGAGGGGCTCTTGATTTAGGGAATTGGATCTGTGCTCCAGTTCCCCGAATTAAGCCTGAATGCCTTCCACATCCCCCCCAGGCACTGTATAATCCTCCGAGTTTAGCGCTTCTCCCTTGATTATAATAATAATAATAATTATTTAATAAATGTGTGAAAGAGGGAAGGTAAATAGGGACTGGCAGAGAGCATTCATGATTCCTTTGTATAAAGGAAAAAGGGGATAAAAGAGAGTGTAAAAATTATACGGGAATAAGCCTGTTGAATATACCTGGTAAAGTATATGGAACAGTTATTACTGAAAGAATTAAGAGTAAGATGGAGAGCAGGATCGCAGATGAACAAGGAGGCTTTAGAAAAGGTAGGAGGTGTGTAGACCAAGTGTTCATGGTGAAACATATAGGTGAACAGCATTTAGATAAGTGTAAGAAGGTTTTTGTTGTATTTGTGGATTTGGAAAAGAGATGATCGGGGAGCAGTGCGGCAAATGTTGCAAATATATCTAATAGGTGGCAGATTACTGAAAGCAGTGAAGAGTTTTTACGAGGATAGTGAGGCTCAAGTTACAGTATGTAGGAGAGAGGGGAAATTATTTCCCAGTAAAAGTAAGCCTTAAACAACGATGTGTGATGTCACCATGGTTGTCCAATATATTTATAGATGGGGTTGCAAGAGAAGTGAATGCTGGAATACTGGCGTGAGTTGTCACAGTAACTTTTTGTTGATGACACTGTGCTTTTGGGAGATTCTGAAGAGAAGCTGCAGATGTTGGTGGACGAGTTTGGTAGGGTATGTTAAAGGGAATTAAAAGTGAACATAGGAAAGAGTAAGGTGATGAGAATAACAAAACATAGGTAATGATAGATAGGAAAGAGTAAGGTGATGAGAATAACAAAACATAGGTAATGATAGATTGGATGTCAAATTGGAGGGAGGGAGTATGGAAGAACTGAATGTATTCAGATATTTGGGAGTGGACTTGTCAGAAGATGGGTCTGTGAAAGACGAGGTGAATCATAGAACTGATGAAGAGAAAAAGGTGAGTGTTGCACTAAGTAATATGTGGAGACAAAGAACATTATCAATGGAAGCAAAGAAGATAATGTATGAGAGTACAGTCATGCCAACGCTCTTATATGGGTGTGAAGCATGGGTGGTAAATGTTGCAACAACAAGAAGGCTGGAGACAGTGGAGAAGTCGTGTCTGAGGGCAATGTGTGGTGTGAATATAATGCAAAGGTATGGGGTTACTAAAAATATTATTGAGAGGGCTGAGGAGAGGTTGTTGAGGACATTAATAGAAGATGGAACGAAATAGAATGACTTGGAGAGCATATAAATCTGTAGTGGAAGGCGGGGTAGGGGTCGGCCTAGGAAAGGTTGGAAAGAGGAATTAAAGGAGGTTTTGTATGTGAAGGGCTGTTGATGTGTAAGAAAAGTAACATTTATGAAGGGATTCAGGGAAACCGGTTAGCCGGACTTAAATCCTGGAGGTGGGGAATACAGTCCCAGTGCTGTGAAGGAGGGGTGTCGACAAGTTGTAGTTGTAGGCGCGCCTCTGTCAAGACAGTGATGGAGTGAATCATGGTGAAAGTGTTTTTTTTTTTCTTTTTCGGGTCACCCTATTTCGGCGAGAAACGGCCGATGTGTTAAGAACAAAAATAATGTCTGTATAAATCATGTGCAGATTTCCTAACAGTACCGGCACACTAAGGACTATATAATTTGAGGCCCAACACTAGCATGTCAGTACTGCTGCATCACTCAGCAGAAGGCAACATACTCATGTTTCTTAACGAATATAACACAACTCTCCAGTAAAGTGCCTAAAGACAAGTGTCCTTACTAGGGAAAGTTCACCGGCTAATATTATTATAATTATTATTATCATATTCATGGGAGAAGCGCTAAACCCGTATGGGTCATACAGCCCCCTTGGGAATGGGAGACAATCAGATTCAATCTTAGGAAAGAGAGGATAGCTTTAATGTTATTTTTTTTTCTTTTTTTAACTCAGAACGTCTCACCGGCATCAAGACGCCTCCTCCTCCCTAGAAGTTTCTCCGCCGAACACGAAGATTACTTTATATCCAACATATTTAACATTGTGGCTCACCAGGTGGCGTTAATAGTTAATAAACACACCTTCGTGTATATATCAGCGCTGTGCTTTACTATGTCCTAGTTTGACTTACACTCATTTATATTATTATTATAATCAAAAAGAAGCGCTAAGCCACAAGGGCTATACAGCGACACTCATTTATAGATAAATCATTTTTATGTTCAGTATATATTATATATGCATTCTTTATAAAGGCTAAGAATAAACTCAAACCCAATATACATATTTTATTTAACATATAAGATCTAGACATTATGCATTTAATATAATTAAAATGTCTTGTGTAGACTAAATGCACCACATGGAAAATAATGTGTGAATACCTGAGGAAACTTTAGACAATGTTACTAATTATGGTCAAGGACGGACCGAAACGTTGTTTAAAGTTCCCTGTAGAAGTGGGTGATTCATGCATAAATAATACTGTTTAAATGGCCTAAGACTAGTAAATTTCTCAATATGATTACAAATAAAATATCATGGGATTATAGCTTAGTCAACCTCCTCGATAGTTGGTCCTGGTCGACTGGAGGTATTGGAAGCGGTTGGTCCTTGACCTGCTTGTCCATAACCTCCAGAGCCATAAATTTTGGCAGTCAAAGGTTTCCACTGGTCTTCTAGAGTCTTGGCTTTGAACTCATACTCTTCCTTGTTTGCCAACTGGTTGTCGTCAATCCAGGAGAGTGTTTCCTCCACTTTCTTGGAGATATTCTTTTTCTCTTCCTCCGTTAGTTTACTGGAGACACCTTCTTCATGCAGGCTGTTCTTCAGGCCGAGACACAGAGACTCCAGACGATTCTTACTCTCGATTCTCTCTCGCTGACGACCGTCTTCCTCGGAATATTTCTCTGCTTCATGAACCATTCTCTCAATTTCTTCCTTGCTGAGACGGCCCTTATCGTTAGTGATAGTGATCTTGTTTTGTTTGCCTGTCGACTTGTCAATGGCAGACACATTAAGGATACCGTTGGCATCGATGTCAAAAGTGACCTCTATCTGAGGGACTCCTCTTGGGGCAGGGGGAATACCCGAGAGATCAAACTTACCCAGCAGATTGTTATCCTCGGTCATAGCACGTTCGCCTTCATAAACTTGGATAAGGACACCCGGCTGGTTGTCTGCATATGTTGTGAAGATCTGAGAATGCTTGGTGGGGATGGTAGTGTTGCGTTTGATGAGAGCAGTCATGACGCCTCCGGCTGTCTCAATACCCAAAGACAAAGGTGCCACATCCAGAAGCAGCAGATCCTTGACTCCATCCGACTGGTCACCCGTAAGGATGGCACCCTGAACAGCAGCACCATAGGCCACCGCCTCGTCGGGGTTGATGGATTTATTAAGGTCTTTGCCATTAAAGAAATCTTGCAGCATCTTCTGCACTTTGGGGATACGAGTAGATCCACCCACCAGCACAATATCGTGAATTTGACTCTTGTCCATCTTGGCGTCCCTCAGAGCCTTTTCTACAGGAAGCAATGTGTTGCGGAACAGATCTGAACACAACTCCTCAAACCTAGCTCGAGTAATGGACGAGTAGAAGTCGATGCCCTCATGTAGTGAGTCAATCTCCACGTTGGCTTGTGTGGAGGACGAGAGAGTTCGTTTAGCTCGTTCACAAGCCGTTCTCAAGCGTCGCAGTGCACGTTTATTGCTGCTCAAATCTTTCTTGTATTTCCTCTGAAACTCTTGTATAAAGTGGTTGACCATACGGTTGTCAAAATCTTCGCCACCGAGATGAGTATCTCCAGCCGTGGACTTAACCTCAAATATACCATCGTCGATGCTCAAAACGGACACATCAAATGTTCCACCGCCCAGATCAAAGATGAGTACGTTACGTTCTCTTGAGCTTCCTGCGACCACTTTCTTGTCAAGGCCATAGGCAATTGCTGCTGCTGTGGGTTCGTTGATGATGCGCAGAACATTGAGTCCAGCGATGGCACCAGCATCTTTGGTGGCCTGGCGCTGCGAGTCATTGAAGTAAGCAGGCACTGTGATGACAGCATCCTTCACTTTCTGGCCCAGGTACGCCTCTGCTGTCTCCTTCATCTTGGTCAACACCATGGACGAGATCTCCTCTGGGTTGAAGCTCTTGCTCTCTCCCTTATATTCAACTCGTATCTTGGGTTTACCATTGTCGTTGACTACCTCAAAAGGCCAGTGTTTCTTGTCAGTCTGAACAGTGGGGTCATTAAACTTACGACCAATCAGTCGTTTTGCATCAAAAATTGTATTATTGGGATTGAGGGCTTCTTGGTTTTTAGCTGCATCACCAATGAGTCGTTCTGTGTCAGTGAAAGCGACATAGGATGGAGTGGTTCTGTTGCCCTGGTCGTTGGCGATGATTTCCACTTTGCCCTGCTGGAACACTCCTACACAGGAGTAAGTAGTGCCCAGGTCGATACCAATTGACAGAGCTGGTGGCATTGTATTTACTGCGTCTTCTTAAGAAGAATCAACACAGAAAGCTGTATAATTAGTGGGCTGAGTGGTGCGTCACACACTGGTATGTAATGACACTTGTTGCTACTGTGTTGTGCCACTGGTGCTGGTGTTGTTGGCTTGTCTGTCTGGAGGCGGCGGCGGCCGCTGCTTATATGAAGCGGCGGTCAATATTCTCGTCTTGACTAGAACATTCTACCGTTTTCTTTTACTAATTCTGCTCTATTGAAACATAGAAAATTGTAATATTTTCCTACCACGGATAACTTGTCGAAAATTACTGCTGAACTTATTTAAATACTAAAGATAAAATGAAAATATTTAAATGTATGCATCCCTAAGTATAAACACATATTTATCCCTCAGTGTTATTTACTATAAACAAGGAAAAATAATTCACCAGTCTCAAGTTATATATTTAAGGATACATAGCACATCAGTTTCGTTCATTATTATATATTATATATAGCGGGTTGGGAATATATTAAGTTTGACTATATGATTCATAAATTATAGAGACAAATCCTTATTATAACAATATTATATGAAATACATTGATACTATATTGAGGAAAACAAGTGAGCGAAGTAAAACCATTAATTCACCTAGGAACTTCTGGAAGAATCCAGTTTAATGGGGTTTAAAACCTGTTAACTACACGAGAGTCATATAGGCTATGTGAGGTATGCTCATCATTAGACAATACATTAATCACTGTCATATACATTATAGCAAAATCTCAATGTATATACACTGGATATAAGTCACTATGAATTTTTTGAGTTATCCTAGGTAGCTTACACATATGCTGCTGTTGATGTGTACCTGTACCTGCACTGTTACTAGTTCCAGTATAATTCATTCATATAACCACTGATAAGCCCAAATATACAATTACCACTAGTACCACTACATCAATATGTTACTGCAATAAGTATTTTATTGCATTAATTTACGTATTTCGGCAAAAATTTTCGCAGGCTGTTACTGTTGTCCGCCCTCTCTACCACCCTCACAAAAAGCCAGATCTGACATTAAATTAATAATTATAGTATTAAAACCAGCGACTCTGGTAAATTAAAGTTGTGGACTGTACTGTATGTGTTAATTGCCATTAACACTTACCATTTAATTACATAAGAACATAAGAAAGGAGGAACACTGCAGGAGGCCTGTTGGCCCATACTAGGCAGGTTCTTTACAATTCATCCCACTAACAAAACATTTGCCCAACCCAATTTTCAATGCCACCCAAGAAATAAGCTCTGATGTGAAAGTCCCACTCAAATCCAACCCCTCCCACTCATGTACTTATCCAACCTAAATTTGAAACTACCCAAAGTCCCAGCCTCAATAACCCAACTAGGTAGACTGTTCCACTCATCTACTACCCTATTTCCAAACCAATACTTTCCTATGTCCTTTCTAAATCTAAACTTATCTAATTTAAATCCATTACTGCGGGTTCTCTCTTGGAGAGACATCCTCAAGACCTTATTAATATCCCCTTTATTAATACCTATCTTCCACTTATACACTTCGATCAGGTCTCCCCTCATTCTTCGTCTAACAAGTGAATGTAACTTAAGAGTCTTCAATCTTTCTTCATAAGGAAGATTTCTAATGCTATGTATTAATTTAGTCATCCTATGCTGAATGTTTTCTAACGAATTTATGTCCATTCTGTAATATGGAGACCAGAACTGAGCTGCATAATCTAGGTGAGGCCTTACTAATGATGTATAAAGCTGCAGTATGACCTCTGGACTTCTGTTGCTTAAACTTCTTGATATAAATCCCAGTAATCTATTTGCCTTATTACGTACGCTTAGGCATTGCTGTCTTGGTTTAAGGTTGCTGCTCACCATAACCCCCAAGTCCTTTTCGCAATCTGTATGGATAAGTTCTACATCATTTAACTTATAAGTACTAGGGTTATGGGCACTCCCAAGCTTCAGAACCTTGCATTTATCTACATTGAACTGCATCTGCCACTTTTCTGACCAAGAATCTACGTTTGAATCAATTATCCTACCTATCTTTGTGTCATCGGCGAATTTGCTCATATCACTAGTAATTCCCTCATCAAGATCATTGATATATATTACAAACAACAACGGGCCCAAGACTTATCCCTGTGGAACGCCACTTGTTACAGATCCCCACTCGGATTTAACCCCATTTATGGACACTCTCTGCTTCCTGTCAGTGAGCCATGACTCGATCCACGAGAGCACTTTTCCCCCAATGCCATGAGCTGCCACTTTCTTTAACAGTCTATGGTGCGGAACTCTATCAAAAGCCTTACTAAAATCTAAGTAAATAATATGAAATTCTTTATCGTGGTCAACAGCCTCAAAAGCTTTACTGAAGAAAGTTAATAAATTACTTAGACAAGACCGGCCTCTTATGAATCCATGCTGAGTATCATTAATCAAGCTATGCTTATCGAGATGGCTTCTTATAATCTCAGCTATAATTGACTCTAGTAATTTGCCTACAATTGAGGTCAGGCTTATTGGGCGGTAATTTGACGGTAACGACTTGTTCCCTGTTTTAAAAATAGGAATTACATTAGCCATCTTCCACATATCAGACACTACACCTGTTTGAAGAGATAAATTAAAAATATTAGTTAATGGTTCACAGAGTTCCATTTTGCATTCCTTAAGAACCCTTGAAAAAACCTCATCAGGACCTGACGACTTATTTTGCTTCAGTCTGTCTATCTGCTTCACAACCATTTCACTAGTGACTGTGATGTTACATAATTTATCTTCTTCAAGCCCACTATAAAAATTAATTACTGGAATATTGTTAGTGTCTTCCTGTGTAAAAACTGAGAGAAAATAATTATTAAAAATCGAGCACATTTCATTCTCTTTGTCAGTAAGGTGCTCATACTATAGATGGATGACACCACAACACCTGCCTAACACCTACACCCTACACTGGCCAGCTAGAGATCTAAATGCAAGGACAATGGTGTACTTCCCTGTGTGAGTGATGGTATAAGATAAGATTTTCTTCGGATTTTTAACCACAGAGGGTTAGCCACCCAGGATAACCCATTTATACATAATTCTTGAGGTTCTGCAACTTTCCAGTCCCAATTCTTCAGCAGGGGATATTAACACAGGTTCCTATTACAAATTCAAACCGAACCCCCCCTCCACCGAGTTTGGCTCGGAAGATGCTGGATCATTAGCAGAATCTCCCACGACAACAGTGTTCACAAATTACAAATGGCGTCTCTCTCGGCGTCACTCTGCAGCTCTTCTACACACCCTAGTCGAAATTTCTTGAAAGGGTCAAATCAGCATCATATTTTAATACACAATTATTATAAATAACAAAAAGGCACAATACCGTGACTGGAACAATACACAAATAACCCGCACATAAAAGAGAGAAGCTTACGACGACGTTTCGGTCCGACTTGGACCATTGACAAAGTCACACTAACAGATCAGATCAGATCAGATCGGACTCACAGGTAAGGACCCACGAGGGGCGAGGGGCAAGTGGGGACAGTGCGAAGAATAGACGGTGAGAGGAATGTCTTGAGTTGAAGAGAGAAGAGTCAGGACTAGACCCAACTGCTAAGCCTGGATAAACAATAACGAAGACGACATAAAAGACAACAGGGACTCTGCGGGTGCTGACTGCAACTGACTGGAAGCACTTCAACTTGCAATGACTGGATATGGTTCAGGGACACGTTGTTGCAAAGGCGACGCAAAACGCACATCGCAAGCACTTCAGCCCTAAAAACGCACAAAGACACAGCTATACGGCAATGGCACTTTTAAGTTATTTGAATTTTTAAGCAAAAGTCAGATAATTTATGTGTATTGTGGTGGAGGTGCCGGATTATTCAATGATTGAAAAAGATTTACATCATTGTAAGGACGTCTGAGAGTATCAGCTAAGTATGTAGTCCAGTAGTCATGATATGTTTCAAGTCTGTCAAGTTGTTTGTCACTAAGTGTCTTCCAGTATACGTTCAAAGCTGGTGTGTTTGTCGTGAGGTGGAGAGATTCACTGGTGGCAAATTCGTCCCACCTCACTCCCAACACCCAACGTAATGCACGATTCTGGATACGTTGAAATTTTTGTGCGTTTGTCTTGGCGATTAACGTCAGAGCGAGTGGAAAGTAAGAGAGTAGAGGACGAATGAGTGCTTTGTAAAGATGTAGTTTTGTCTTGGGACTGGCTCCTCGCAGCTTATATAACCTTGAGAGTGCAGTTCCCGCCAGTATGGTCTTTGTAGTAATGTGAGATTTTAAGTTCAGTGTGTGGTCGAGGGTAATACCAAGGACAACTGTCGTGAAGGAGCGTGGGATGGGGGTACAGGAGGTGCTTGTTTTGAGTTCGACAGGAGTGGGGACATCACGCATTCTATGGAAGTAAGTGATTTTTGACTTATTTGGGTTGGTTTTGATGCGCCATAATAATTCCCAGGCGGTAATCCTGTCGACCTCTCTTTGTGTTCTGCGTGCAAGGAAACGAAAGTTTTCATGTGTTGTGAGTTGAGTGATGTCGTCTGCGTAAGAAAGAGTAATTGTGTTTGGGTAAAGAGGTTCAGGTAAATCATTCGTGTAGAGTATATATAGGGTGGGAGATAGGACAGAGCCTTGGGGTACACCCGCTTTTAATGTGAAATAGTCAGAATAATGATCTCTGAACCGTATACGCATCGTTCGGCCATCTAAAAAGTGACATAATAATTTCATCATATTTCTAGTTAAGTCAAAGGAAGTGCAAAGTTTGTATTTTAATCCTTCATGCCAAACAGTGTCAAAAGCTTTCTCTACATCTTTGGCGACAAGGGCGGAAGTACAGTTCTGGGCTTTATTGATACGTACATAGTTCAGGATTATATTCAAAACGTCTTGGGTAGATCGTTTTTGTCGGAAACCGAATTGTCTTTCAGTAAGCAAGTTATGTGTCTCTAGGTGAGTCCTGAGTCGCATATTTACAAGTCGTTCAAAGGTCTTACCCAAAATTTCAAGGAGGCTAATTGGTCTACAGTTCTTGGGGTCAGTCAAGTCTTTCCCAGGTTTTGGTATGAGACATGCAATTGCAGATTTAAAGAATGGGGGGAAATAGCCAGATGCAACAGAGGCATTAAAGAGGTCAGTGACACTAACACTAACAGAGGTGAAGCAGGACGGCTATATATAGGCAGGAAGAGGTGGTAGTAGTAGTAGTAGTAGTAGTAGTAGTAGTAGTAGTAGCATTTATAAATGCTGAATTTAGGAAAGTCCAAAATTTTCCAGAGTATATATATATATATATATATATATATATATATATATATATATATATATATATATATATATATATATATATATATATATATATATATATATATATATATATATATACATGTATATATATATCGGGAAGATGGAGGGTATATTTTGAGGAATTGTTAAATATTGATGAAGATAGGGAAGTTAAGACACATGTGCAACATCTGGGTATCTTTATTGTAGACGTTTCGCCATCCAGTGGCTTTATCAATACAAATTATAGGACATAATTAGAAGACAGTAGAACTATATACAAAAGATTAGATAATCAGTCCCTCAGCCTTGGAGTTGTTGAGAGCATCGTGGTGGTGGAGAATCTAGAGCAAAGGTAAGGAGACTGGCGGTTATATAGGCATCAGTGGATAGGGATGTGTAGCAGACGAGGGCATAGTCACTGGTAGGCGGGATTCCCCAGTGGAAGTAGGTCCTACCCAAAGGGATGGGTTAGTTGTAGTAGCCGTGAAGAAGGTCTTGTAGATGTCCTCTGAACCAAAATTCCATGACGTTGCAGTGTCTGACAAGTTGTACATGAAAGGCATGAAATACCGACAATATGAAAGTTAAGACACATGTGCAACATCTGAATATCCCCACTCAGCTTTTTTCCCTCATCAATTCTATGGTTAACCTCATCCTTCATAAACCCATCCGCTGACACGTCAACTCCCAAATATCTGAAAACATTCACTTCTTCCATACTCCTTCTCTCCAATGTGATATCCAATTTTTCTTTATCTAAATCATTTGATGCCCTTATCATCTTACTGTTTTCACTTTCAACTTTCTACCTTTACACACACTCCCAAACTCGTCCACTAACCTTTGCAACTTTTCTTTAGAATCACCCATAAGCACAGTATCATCAGCAAAAAGTAACTGTGTCAACTCCCATTTTGTATTTGATTCCCCATAATTTAATCCCACCCCTCTCCTGAACACCCTAGCATTTACTTATTTTATGACTTTACTAAATCCGTAAATGCAATGAAAACTTTCCTGCCTTTATCTAAATACTGTTTACATATATGCTTCAATGTAAACACCTGAGCTACACATTCCCTACCCACTCTAAAGCCTCCTTGATCATCTGCGGTCTTACTCTCTGTCTTACCTCTAATTCTTTCAATAATAACCTTAGTGTACACTTTACCTGGTATACTCAGTAAACCTATTCCCCTATAATTTTTACAATCTCTTTTGTCCCCCTTCCATATATATATATATATATATATATATATATATATATATATATATATATATATATATATATATATATATATATATATATATATATATATATATATATATATATATATATATATATATATATATATATATATATATATATATATATATATATATATATATATGTCGTGCTGAATATGTAAAACTGGTCAATTAGCAAGAACTCACTTAAAATTAAGTCCTTTTTAAAAATTTCTCTTATACGTTTAAAGATATATTTTTTTTCATTAATGTTAATGTAAAAATTTATAATTTTGCACCAAAAGAATCTTAGAAAACTTACCTAACCTTATTATAACAATCGCAATTTATTTTAGCCTAATCCTACTAAATATATTTTAAAAAAGTTTACAGTAATTTAATGCTAAACAAACACAATGAAATATATGTTTTTCGTTAGGTTTAGAATGATTTTGGCGAAATTATTGCATACATAAATTTTAGCTTGTTCTATATGGCAAGATGAGCGTTGCTATTTAAGCCAAGATCGCAAGTTCTGCCTATTCGGCACGACACACACGCACACACATACACACACACACACACACACGTATATGAAATACACACGCACACACACACACACACACATACATATATATTTATATATATATATATATATATATATATATATATATATATATTTATATATATATATATATATATATATATATATATATATATATATATATATATATATATATATATATACATAATATATATATATATATATATATATATATATATATATATATATATATATATATATATATATATATATATATATATATATATATATATATATATTATATATATGTATATATATATAGGGGGTGGTAGGAAAAAATTCTCAAACAGCTTCAGGGAGAATATGTATATATATATAGGGGGTGGTAGGAGAAAAATTTTCAAACAGCTTCAGGGAGAATCTTGAGTTTTCCCTGAAGCAAGTTTATTTTTTTCTCTGAGGATGAGGGTTCCCATGACAGTTCTAGAGGTGGTACCTCCCTATATATATATATATATATATATATATATATATATATATATATATATATATATATATATATATATATATATATATATATATATATATATATATATATATATATATATATATATATATATATATAGAATGTTTTTATGTATGTATGCATGTATACTATAAACGTCATGTCATAATAACAAAGACAGCTTTTAACGCTTTTAAAAACAAGCTAATGTATGTATACTCAAAGATTCTCTTTATTATCCTAACAAATGTTTGTATTAAAATTATTATTACAAATTATACTGTAGAGGAAAGTTTCCTTGACAGTTACACAATTACTGAAGTGAGACTAGAGAGTCACTCTCCTCCCTCTCGGCACCTTCCACTGCAACACAATAATTTTAGCCTAGGACTAATCGATGCCTGTTTTAGCCTTGATATAATTATACGAGTTACTCCAGTCGTTTAAAGTTGTATAAAAAATATTAAAAATCACTTTGGTTTACATATTTTGGCATTTCTTGAATATTAATGAGGAAGTTGTGTTTAAATTCTTGGATTATTTTTTTTTATTCAAACACATAATGTCGCAGTATACGAGTATATTTTTGCTGATAAATCTTACATTTTCTTAGTAATATTTAATAAGCATATATCTGTATGTGAACCAAGATTTATTATTATCATAGGGGAGCGCTAAAACCGTAGGGATTATGCATCTCCTGCGAGTGAGGGACGACAGATCCAATTCCCTAGATCAAGAGCTCTTCAACAGCATCAAGGAACTTCTTTGGAGGGGATGTGCACTCGGAGATGTGTGACCCTCACTTAAGGTTTACACTAATCCCCTTTATTTGCGATTAAAACATTCTTGAATGGTGGTGAACAGATTTCATGCAGTCTTAACGATCCCCTTGTGTCCATAGGTTTTTAATTCCAATTATTTAACTTCGCCTTGGTCTATGTCAACTGGTGGAGCTAAGTCGTAACCGAAGCCAACCAAATAAGCTCGTGACTGCTTATTTGGTTGGTTGATTGGTTATTAGTTTTAAAGCCTATTGACTACACTGAAGTAATTAATACTTCACATAACTTGCTAAACACCTGTCAGGATCCTTTATAATATCCAATATAGGGATTAAGGTAAACTCTCAAGTGTATACACACTTTAATACACACTCATCTAAGTGTATACACTGTTGCTCTCAGCTCAAGCACGACTACTGGAGCCTAACTTATAGGCCTTGCTTCCAGAAGACTGGTGTTGATTCTAGATAACTGCGTAGCGCGGAGCTACCACCTAGCCTGGCGCTGGCGCGGTGACGAGAAGGTGAAGCATTTTTTGTATTTGGAGGCGAATGTCTAGTTGAAGCTATAGCCACTGAGGACTGTAACTGTGGAATGTCCAATTACTCTCTGAACTAATTCCAGGTCCAAGAAAGAGATGGGATTATGACTGAAATACGATGCAACTGACAGGAAAAGACTACAACATGTATTGATCCATTTGAACTCTGACGACCACCCTCTTACTCTTGTAAACATAGTTTCTGGACGTACATGTTCAGAAGGGTTGGATGTAGTTTATGTTGTAAGTGTGGGGAATACAGCACGTGCATGAATATTAGGCAAACCGGCCTGAGGTTTGTCGTGTCGCCTTAGCGGCTACTTTCTTATGCACCCGCAGGTCATTCTGTTAGCGGTAGTAAAAAAAAAAAAATTACAGAGCTGGGCATCGTTACATCACAAAAAAAGTATATTTCAGTCATTTCATATCCTACAATTTCTTCATATAGCTAAAGAAACATAATACAATATGAAGTGTCAGTCTGGAAAGCATTTACAGTAGTGGGTATATTAACTGGGGCAGCGATGATATAAGACATTTATTTGGAAAATTAATGTTTATTTGAAAAACACATAACGATATGACAGAAAACTTTTTAATAAATATAACTACTCAATGCTTTTATGAACACTGCTACACGCGTTGGCATAGAACCAACCAACGGTGAACACATTTTGGCAAGTTCTTCGTCGTGGCACCAGGTCCTAATAACAGCAGTAATTAACTTCTCCACAGCTGAACAGTCCTATTTCGCGATCCTGTGTTTGGTTATTGCCCAGTTCAGATCAGGAGAGTTTCTAGGCCAATTTAAAACACTTAGCCCACTCTTTTCGAAGAAGGGCAGCTTTTTTCTGGAAGTGTAGCATGAAGTAAGATCCAGCAGAAAAAATGCCTTCTCCATTAGGAAAAATCTCTCCACAATGGGAAGCAAATGAACTGCCATATATACCTTGTATTTATCACTGTTCATTGTTCCCTCAACAATAGCAAGTCGTCCAGGGTCTTTAGCAGTAAAACTACCCCCAAAACATCTATTTTATTTACGTGTTTTGGCGCTTGTTGAATGGTTCGCTTTTGCTCCGTCTTACTACCACTGATCTGTACTCATTCATCTATCGTCCATCCCATATGGATGAGTGCCCAGTACAGCCGTTTTTTCTTCATAGCAGCATTCAATAATTATTTCTTGACCGGCTTTCTAGCAGTTCTGCCAACTTCAAGTAGCCTTCGTCAAACAGCTGAAGAATAAATATCTACGCCAGCTGAAGCCAAATCTCTCTTTAGATCTTTGCACGTTTTCCTGGGCTCCTTCACACTATTTATTATGATAAACTTGTCATCGTGAGGTATTGTCTTGTGTTTTCTTTCACATATTCCTCGAAGCAGCGCTCTACAATCACCAGTGTCGTCAGCTCTGTTCAGAATCAGACCAACAACTGACTTTTCTAGGTTCAAATTTTCGGCGATCTGTAAAACTAAAATCAGCAATTTTTCTAAGAGATACAATACTTGCACGCTTCCTATGTGCCACGTTCATCATGAATTTCAACAGCAATCATGAACTGAAGGGAAGAATTTGGCGAAACCACATTCATGGAGGATGCTTAAACAAATTACCTTACAGAACAACTGATGTTGTAAAATTGGTCATTCATGAAGCAGACGCAAATGTGGATATAGTCTCAAGATCTCAGATATCTTTAACTGTGATGTTAGCATGGAGGTGTCTCTGAAAGGTTGGATGTTCGGACACTTTAAGACATAATTAATGTTCCAGTGTTGCCCTTGTTTCTGTCCACACATTTTGCATTTTATATTGTTGGCATCTCTATATAAACCGTAATGTCAGAGAGACTTACAGCCTAGCCTGATACTAACAATAACACCATTTTGCATTCTACTGATCTTGTTACTTTCTCCATACTTATGCTGAACTTGACACATTTCATTATTTGTAGATGAATGGTTCAGAGAACATATTAGACACATTTCTTGCTATTGAGGAAACGTTTCGCTGGCTTCATCAGTCCATACATAGGAGAAACTTGAAGAACAGGAGGAGAATGAGGTAATTTCAACCTTGAGTCGATGTGTTCAGTTCAATCTTGATGGACTGAAACATCGACTCAAGGTTGAGGGACTGATTACCTCATTCTCCTCCTGTTCTTCAAGTTTCTCCTATGTATGCTGATGAAGCTGTGTGGCGAAACGTTTCCTCAATAAAGATATTGCACATGTTTTTATCAACATCATCTGATTTGCTAGTTCCTATGTATTTGTGTTGTTTTCCTTTCTTCAAATAGAATCCACAAAAGCTTAACTGTAATCCATTTTTAAATCATCTGCGTATTTCTGTGCCTAGTTTCATGCACAAACATGCTACATTCAGGTCTCAGGTTATTTAGAGCAAGTAATGAAGAGAGCCAATTACAATTAAACTGTCCCTGGTCGTAGTTTCCACAAGCTTGAGAGTAACATATATGACTAACAGTTCAGTTTGTAAAATGGAAGCCTATTTATTAATTAATTTGTATTATTGTACCATCAAGCGGGTTTACATCAGGTTAACATATGCACGGTAGTTAAGATTTTATTCTACCACAGTTCCGAGAGATTTAAGTCTGTTTTGATATTGCTAGTTAATTTTTATCATGGCTGTGAGCGTACATAAAACAATGATACCTAAACATTCATAAGAAGACATCATCAATAGGCTTGTTGTTAACCCTTAAGTCGAGTCATTGAAAAGTCAGGACACTGACCTATATATGAGTTCAAACCTCGCTGTGCCTGCAGGTATGGGCAGTCATCATGTAGACACCAAGCTGGAAGGATACGCTTAGGAAATGCTGCCAGCTGACATGACTTATTCTACCTAATAAACACCCAGCAGAACAATTGTTTATTTTTCCAGATCGCGCTCACAACGTTTCAAGCCCCAGTCCACAACAATGATAATATTGTACTGGTTATTACAGCTGTATTATATGTACTACATTCTTAATTGTGATGCATCCAGCACTGTCCCTTGCTGTGCTGCATCCAGACCTGTCCCTTGCAGTGCTGCATCCAGACCTGTCCCTTGCTGTGCTGCATCCAGACCTGTCCCTTGCTGTGCTGCATCCAGACCTGTCCCTTGCTGTGCTGCATCCAGACCTGTCCCTTGCTGTGCTGCATCCAGCACTGTCCCTTGCTGTGCTGCATCCAGACCTGTCCCTTGCTGTGCTGCATCCAGACCTGTCCCTTGCTGTGCTGCATCCAGACCTGTCCCTTGCTGTGCTGCATCCAGACCTGTCCCTTGCTGTGCTGCATCCAGACCTGTCCCTTGCTGTGCTGCATCCAGACCTGTCCCTTGCTGTGCTGCATCCAGACCTGTCCCTTGCTGTGCTGCATCCAGCACTGCCCCTTGCTGTACTGCATCCAGCAGTGTCCCTTGTTGTGCTGCATCCAGCACTGTCCCTTGCTGTGCTGCATCCAGCACTGTCCCTTGTGCTGCATCCAGACCTGTCCCTTGCTGTGCTGCATCCAGCACTGTCCCTTGCTGTGCTGCATCCAGCACTGTCACTTGTTGTGCTGCATCCAGCACTGCCCGTTGCTGTGCTGCATCCAGCACTGCCCCTTACTGTGATGCATCCAGCACTGTCCCTTGTTGTGCTGCATCCAGCACTGCCCCTTGCTGTGCTGCATCCAGACCTGTCCCTTGCTGTGCTGCATCCAGCACTGTCCCTTGCTGTGATGCATCCAGCACTGTCCTTTGTTGTGCTGCATCCAGCACTGTCCCTTGCTGTGCTGCATCCAGCACTGCCCCTTGCTGTGCTGCATCCAGCACTGTCCCTTGTGCTGCATCCAGCACTGTCCCTTGCTGTGATGCATCCAGCACTGTCCCTTGTTGTGCTGCATCCAGCACTGCCCCTTGCTGTGCTGCATCCAGACCTGTCCCTTGCTGTGCTGCATCCAGCACTGTCCCTTGCTGTGATGCATCCAGCACTGTCCTTTGTTGTGCTGCATCCAGCACTGTCCCTTGCTGTGCTGCATCCAGCACTGCCCCTTGCTGTGCTGCATCCAGCACTGTCCCTTGTGCTGCATCCAGCACTGTCCCTTGCTGTGATGCATCCAGCACTGTCCCTTGCTGTGATGCATCCAGCACTGTCCTTTGTTGTGCTGCATCCAGCACTGTCCCTTGTTGTGCTGCATCCAGCACTGTCCCTTGCTGTGCTGCATCCAGCACTGTACCTTGCTGTGCTGCATCCAGCCCTGTACCTTGCTGTGCTGCATCCAGCACTGTACCTTGTTGTGCTGCATCCAGCACTGTACCTTGTTGTGCTGCATCCAGCACTGCCCCTTGCTGTGCTGCATCCAGCACTGTAAGTTGTTGTGCTGCATCCAGCACTGTCCCTTGCTGTGCTGCATCCAGACCTGTCCCTTGTGCTGCATGCAGCCCTGTCCTTTGCTTTGCTGCATCCAGCACTGTCCCTTGCTCTGATGCATCCAGCACTGTCCCTTGTTGTGCTGCATCCAGCACTGTCCATTACTGTGATGCATCCAGCACTGTACCTTGCTGTGCTGCATCCAGCACTGTACCTTGCTGTGCTGCATCCAGCACTGTACCTTGCTGTGCTGCATCCTGCACTGTACCTTGTTGTGCTGCATCCAGCACTGTCCCTTGCTGTGCTGCATCCAGCACTGTACCTTGTGCTGCATCCAGCACTGTCCCTTGCTGTGCTGCATCCAGACCTGTCCCTTGTTGTGCTGCATCCAGCCCTGTCATTTGGTGTGCTGTATCCAGCACTGTCCCTTGCTGTGCTGCATCCAGACCTGTTCCTTGCTGTGCTGCATCCAGCACGGTCCCTTGCTATGCTGCATCCAGCGCAGGACCTTGTTGTGCTGCATCCAGCACTGTCCCTTGCTGTGCATCATCCAGCACTGTACCTTGCTGTGCATCATCCAGCACTGTACCTTGCTGTGCATCATCCAGCACTGTACCTTGCTGTGCATCATCCAGCACTGTACCTTGTTGTGCATCATCCAGCACTGTACCTTGCTGTGCATCATCCAGCACTGTACCTTGCTGTGTATCATCCAGCACTGTACCTTGCTGTGCATCATCCAGCTCTACCTTGCTGTGTATCATCAAGCACTGTACCTTGCTGTGCATCATCCAGCACTGTACCTTGCTGTGCATCATCCAGCACTATCTGTTACTGTGCATCATCCAGCACTACCTTGCTGTGCATCATCTAGCACTGTACCTTGTTGTGCATCATCTAGCACTGTACCTCGTTGTGCATCATCTAGCACTGTACCTTGCTGTGCATCATCCAGCACTTTCTTGTTGTGCATCATCTAGCGCTGTCCCTTGCTGTGCATCATCCAGCACTACCATGTTGTGCATCATCCAGCATTACTTTGTTGTGCATCATCCAGCATTACTTTGCTGTGCATCATCTAGCACTGTCCCTTGATGTGCATCATCCAGCACTATCCTTTGCTGTGCATCATCTAGCAGTGTACCTTGCTCTGCATCAACCAGCACTGTCCCTTACTGTGCATCATCCAGCACTACCTTGCTGTGCATCATCCTGCACTGTACGTTGCGGTGTATCATCCAGCACTGTCCCTTGCTGTGCATCATCCAGCACTATCCTTTGCTATGCATCATCCAGCACTGTCCCTTGCTGTGAATTATCTAGCACTATCTCTTGCTGTGCATCATCCAGCACTATCCCTTGCTGTGCATCATCCAACACTCCCTTGTTGTGCATCATCCGGAACTGTACATTTCTGTGCACCATCCAGCACTGTCCATTGCTGTGCATCATCTAGCACTGTCCCTTGCTGTTCACCATCCAGCACTGTTTTCTGCTGTGCATCATCTCTCACTGTACGTTGCTGTGCATCATGCAGCACTGTACTCTGCTGTGCATCATCTCTCACTGTACCTTGCTGTGCATCATCCAGCACTGTACCTTGCTGTGCATCATCTAGCACAGTACCTTGCTGTGCATCATCTAGCACTGTGCCTTGCTGTGCATCATCCAGCACTGTACCTTGCTGTGCATCATCTAGCACACTACCTTGCTGTGCATCATCTAGCTCTGTACCTTGCTGTGCATCATCCAGCACTGTACCTTGCTGTGCATCATCCAGTACTGTCCTTTGCTGTGCATCGTCCAGCACTACCTTGCTGTGCATCATCTAACACTGCACCTTGCTGTGCATCATCCAGCACTACCTTGCTGTGCATCATCCAGCACTACCTTGCTGTGCATCATCCAGCACTACCTTGCTGTGCATCATCCAGCACTGTATATTGCTGTGCATCATCCAGCACTATCCCTTGCTGTGCATCATCCAGCACTATCCCTTGCTGTGCATCATCCAGCACTATCCCTTGCTGTGTATCATCCAGCACTGCCCTTTACCGTGCATCATCCAACATTGTCCCTTGCTGTGCATCATTCCGCATTGTCCTTTACTGTGCAGCATCCAGCACTGTCCCTTACTATGCATCATCCAACACAGCTGCTTGCTGTGTATCAGCCTTATCTTCTTGATGACCAAAAGCTCCAGTGGCGAGTCGTCATGTGAGTAATAAGACCCGTGTCAGAATTTTTTTTTTCCTGTTTCCTGATGAATCTTTCCCAGCCTAACCTAACCTTTGTGAATTAGAAGCAATTAAACATTGTTTTACTTGTTACTAACCATTTTTCCCCAGTTATTAACGTTTCACTTTCCTCTCTAAACGTATTAAGGCAGTCCTGCTCTCAGCTGTATTTCTGTGTGAAAGGTTAGAGATTTCTGCCTCTAGCTAAGCAGATGAGCATCTGAGCTTCTTAGCAGACCTATCTAGAAACAACACAAGATTCTCCTACATTTTTTCTTGTCCATAGTCAGCCGATGGGGGCCAGAAATATTCCACCTGTACATTAGAAGAAATAAAAGGACAGACGCAAGTTGTGTATCTCTCCATGCATCTACCCAGAGCATCAACCAACACTGTGTCTGCTGCTACCCTCAAGGGAGGTTCCTTGACGCTGGTGAGGGGCTCTTGATCTAGGGAATTTGATCTGTGCTCCGGTTCCCTGAAATGAGCCTTAATACCTTCCATCCCCCACCTGCGCTGTATCATCCTCGGATTTAGTGCTCTCTCATGATTATAATAATAATAATAATAATAATAATAATAATAATAATAATAATAATAATAATAATAATAATAATAATCATGTACTTGTTGCTTCATGCAGCTGCCCAGAGCAGCAAGCAACACTGTGCTTGTTGCTACATGCAGCTGCCCAGAGCAGCAAGCAACACTGTGCTTGTTGCTACATGCAGCTGCCCAGAGCAGCAAGCAACACTGTGCTTGTTGCTACATGCAGCTGCCCAGAGCAGCAAGCAACACTGTGCTTGTTGCTACATGCAGCTGCCCAGAGCAGCAAGCAACACTGTGCTTGTTGCTACATGCAGCAGCAAGCAACACTGTGCTTGTTGCTTCATGCAGCTGCCCAGAGCAGCAAGCAACACTGTGCTTGTTGCTTCATGCAGCTGCCCAGAGCAGCAAGCAACACTGTGCTTGTTGCTACATGCAGCTGCCCAGAGCAGCAAGCAACACTGTGCTTGTTGCTACATGCAGCTGCCCAGAGCAGCAAGCAACACTGTGCTTGTTGCTACATGCAGCTGCCCAGAGCAGCAAGCAACACTGTGCTTGTTGCTACATGCAGCTGCCCAGAGCAGCAAGCAACACTGTGCTTGTTGCTACATGCAGCTGCCCAGAGCAGCAAGCAACACTGTGCTTGTTGCTACATGCAGCTGCCCAGAGCAGCAAGCAACACTGTGCTTGTTGCTACATGCAGCTGCCCAGAGCAGCAAGCAACACTGTGCTTGTTGCTACATGCAGCTGCCCAGAGCAGCAAGCAACACTGTGCTTGTTGCTACATGCAGCTGCCCAGAGCAGCAAGCAACACTGTGCTTGTTGCTACATGCAGCTGCCCAGAGCAGCAAGCAACACTGTGCTTGTTGCTACATGCAGCTGCCCAGAGCAGCAAGCAACACTGTGCTTGTTGCTACATGCAGCTGCCCAGAGCAGCAAGCAACACTGTGCTTGTTGCTACATGCAGCTGCCCAGAGCAGCAAGCAACACTGTGCTTGTTGCTATGCATGCAGCTGCCCAGAGCAGCAAGCAACACTGTGCTTGTTGCTACATGCAGCTGCCCAGAGCAGCAAGCAACACTGTGCTTGTTGCTACATGCAGCTGCCCAGAGCAGCAAGCAACACTGTGCTTGTTGCTACATGCAGCTGCCCAGAGCAGCAAGCAACACTGTGCTTGTTGCTACATGCAGCTGCCCAGAGCAGCAAGCAACACTGTGCTTGTTGCTACATGCAGCTGCCCAGAGCAGCAAGCAACACTGTGCTTGTTGCTACATGCAGCTGCCCAGAGCAGCAAGCAACACTGTGCTTGTTGCTACATGCAGCTGCCCAGAGCAGCAAGCAACACTGTGCTTGTTGCTACATGCAGCTGCCCAGAGCAGCAAGCAACACTGTGCTTGTTGCTACATGCAGCTGCCCAGAGCAGCAAGCAACACTGTGCTTGTTGCTACATGCAGCTGCCCAGAGCAGCAAGCAACACTGTGCTTGTTGCTTCATGCAGCTGCCCAGAGCAGCAAGCAACACTGTGCTTGTTGCTACATGCAGCTGCCCAGAGCAGCAAGCAACACTGTGCTTGTTGCTACATGCAGCTGCCCAGAGCAGCAAGCAACACTGTGCTTGTTGCTTCATGCAGCTGCCCAGAGCAGCAAGCAACACTGTGCTTGTTGCTACATGCAGCTGCCCAGAGCAGCAAGCAACACTGTGCTTGTTGCTACATGCAGCTGCCCAGAGCAGCAAGCAACACTGTGCTTGTTGCTTCATGCAGCTGCCCAGAGCAGCAAGCAACACTGTGCTTGTTGCTTCATGCAGCTGCCCAGAGCAGCAAGCAACACTGTGCTTGTTGCTACATGCAGCTGCCCAGAGCAGCAAGCAACACTGTGCTTGTTGCTTGCAGAGCAGCAAGCAACACTGCAGCTGCCCAGAGCAGCAAACAACACTGTGCTTGTTGCTACATGCAGCTGCCCAGAGCAGCAAGCAACACTGTGCTTGTTGCTACATGCAGCTGCCCAGAGCAGCAAGCAACACTGTGCTTGTTGCTACATGCAGCTGCCCAGAGCAGCAAACAACACTGTGCTTGTTGCTACATGCAGCTGCCCAGAGCAGCAAGCAACACTGTGCTTGTTGCTACATGCAGCTGCCCAGAGCAGCAAACAACACTGTGCTTGTTGCTACATGCAGCTGCCCAGAACAGCAAGCAACACTGTGCTTGTTGCTTCATGCAGCTGCCCAGAGCAGCAAGCAACACTGTGCTTGTTGCTACATGCAGCTGCCCAGAGCAGCAAGCAACACTGTGCTTGTTGCTACATGCAGCTGCCCAGAGCAGCAAGCAACACTGTGCTTGTTGCTTCATGCAGCTGCCCAGAGCAGCAAGCAACACTGTGCTTGTTGCTACATGCAGATGCCCAGAGCAGCAAGCAACACTGTGCTTGTTGCTACATGCAGCTGCCCAGAGCAGCAAGCAACACTGTCCTCACTACAGTCAGTTACAGAGATATATGAGCGCAGTAAAGTTACGTGAGTGAGGAGTAAAACAGTGAACTTGATTGCGTAAAAATTTAATAACTAATAAAAATATACACTTATAAAATACGTTCTATTTAACATTTGAAGTAATTAGGAAAGACGATCTCTGGTGTGTGTGTGTGTGTGTGTGTGTGTGTGTGTGTGTGTGTGTGTGTGTGTGTGTGTGTGTGTGTGTGTGTGTGTGTGTGTGTGTGTGTGTGTGTGTGTGTGTGTGTGTGTGTATGTTTATGCTTTGTGTGCGAGCGTGAAGCTAGCACCCAGAAGTTGTGGATAATAAATTCTTACCTTCATAAGTGACTGAAAGAAGACAAGACACTCACGTTTTCTTAGTGCAGAAAAATAATGACCAATAATCCTTCGAACCTCGACATAGTTACTGGTCTCTCAGATTCCGGGAAACTCATTCACTGAATTAGTTTATAGATAAAATATATTCACGTTCTGCATACCTAGCAGATGATGAAGTAAGTACCTTCAGGAACCATCTTCATGAAATGCTTCCA